>NC_134080.1:93366790-93672157 GCF_000715075.1 Nicotiana tabacum | reverse complement strand
GAGTGGATCCTTTGTTTCTTAGTATGTTAGATTTTGAGGTGATATTGGGTATGGACTGGTTGTCTCCGTGTCGTGTTATTCTGGACTATTGCACTAAGACAACGATGTTGGCTATGCCAGGGATTCCATAGATTGAGTGGCGAGGTTTGACAGATTATGTTCCCAGTAGGGTGATTTCATTTTTGAAGACCCATTGGATGGTTGGGAAGGGTTGTCTTTCTTATTTCACTTTCTTGAGGGATGTCAGTGCAGAGACTCCTACCATTGATTCAGTTCCAGTGGTGAGAGATTTTCCAGATGTGTTTCCTGCTGTCGAGCATGCCGCCGAATAGGGTTGTTGATTTCGGTATTGATTTGGTGTCAGGCACCGTATTGTATGCCACACGCGGAGTTAAAGGAGTTGAAGGAGCATCTTTAGGAACTTCTTGATAAGGGGTTCATTGGTAGGCCAGTATAGATGTGTGTTCTGTATCGAGTCGTCTTTGTTGACTCCGAGTTGCTATTGTTGAGGAATGTCTTAATTTGATTGTTATTGAGCTTATTAGTGTTCTAGGGTGATCTATGTGTTGCCTTTCCGTGTTTCGAGGCGTTATGATTTGTTGGCTATAGGCACATATGATGTGGTTCTATTGGGGTCTCATAGTGGAATATGAGTGGGAAGAGTATTGGGTATTGCTCGGTGGATGGTGTATCGGTTGTGTCCTTTAAAGTTTGTGTGGTGTTATGTCATTTGCTTCGCCGTAGTTATGATGATTTGCTTTTGGTACTAGACATCAAATTGCGCGTGGTTGTTGATTTTGAGCATAGTGACTTGAGGTGTTTCATGTGGACCAATGTTTGGATAGGATCGCGCAGTGCAACAAAGTAATGTGGAGGTATGATCCTTCGGGTTAGATTCATGTGTTCTGGTTCTTTGATGTGTGATGGGTTCTCAGCATTGTGTGGTGGTGGTATTGGTGAGCTTGCGGCATAGCTCTCTCTTTGAGTCATTTTATCCATGATTTGAGTACATTTGGACTGTTGCTTATTGGTGCGCGGGTCGCACGGGTTATGGATCTAGATTGTATCGATGTGTCATGTTACTAGAGTAGTTGTGTTGGATGAGATGAGGTTATTGAGATCTAGAATGAATACTATCGGATTCGATTTCAGCATGTTGGAAGGATAATATCGGATTCAGTTTAGAAATTTACTATGGTCCTTGCCAAAGGAGAGGGAGTTTCATGAATGGTTGATTTGAGGAAAGATTATGACTTTTTGCGTGTTTCTTTCATCATTGGCAGTATACAAAGTGATGGAATGAAACTTTATTTGATAAGAGGTTTATTATCGATATTCGGTTGTTGTGTGCAGCTACCGTGATTTGAAGTTATCTCTACGAGTGATTGAGTTATGTGGTATATCATGTTATTGCATCTAGGGTTACAAATATGGTTTGTTATAGCTTGTTTGGACTTATCTGGTGTATAAATGAGAGATTCTGATATTATAGATAAGTTCGGAAATGGAAATTTGGTTCTAAGGTTCATGGGCTTGGTTGGATTGTGAAATTTAAGTCCTGTTGCATTATCAGACCTATATGGGATAGGGTGACATGGGATCACCCTCGGATATGTGCATGGTAAGGTTATGCAGTGATTTGATGGCTTTCGCAACAATTCTGGGCACGTTCAAGGACGAACGTATGTTTAAGTGAGGGAGGGTGTAACGACCCGATCAGTCGTTTTGAGAAATTGCACTTTGTTAGCCATTTCTCGGGCATGACTAGCCCCGTATGATATATTATGACTTATGTAAATCGTCGGTTTTGGTTTTCAGGATAATCGAAATAGATTTGGAAGAACAATTCTCAACTTGAAGCTTTAAATTTAAAAGGTTTGACCAAGTTTTGACTTTTTAGTATTTGACCTCGGATTTCGATTTTTATGACTTGGTTAGCTCCGTTAGGTGATTTTGGACTTGGGATCGCGTCCGGATTATCATTTATAGGTCCGTGGTAGATTTAGGCTTGAATTGGCGAAATTGAAAATTTGGCGTTTCCCGTTGGTAGTGGAAATCTTGATATCGGGGTTGGAATGAAATTCCGGAAACTGGAGTAGGTCCGTAGTGTCATTTGTTATGTTTGTGCAAAATTTTAGGTGATTTATATGAGGTTTGATAGGTTTCGGCATCGTTTGCGGAATTCGGAAGTTATGAAATCCTTAGGCTTGAATCTGATGGTGATTTGATGTTTCGATGTTATTTTGAGTGTTCCGAAGGATGGTATAGGTTTGAATAATGATATGTGGCTTGATGATATTTTTGGTTGAGGTCCCGAGGGTCTCGAGATTAATTCGAATGGCTATCAAAGAGTTGGAAAGTGGAATAAGGCATCTGAAGCTGCTGCTTTGATATTTTCGCACATAGAGAGTGGGAACTGCTAGTGCGATGATCGCAGATGCGGAAGGCAAATCGCAGATGTGGGATTCTGAAGAGCTGAGGCAGGAGACGTAGGTGCGGATAGTGGAGCGCACCTGCGAGACCGCAGATGCATTGTTGTGATCGCAGAAGCAGTTTTTGAGGGCATAAGTGGGAACCGCACCTGCGAGGGATTTTCCGCAGGTGCAGCGTCGCAGAAGCGACATTTTGACCGCAAATGCGGTACCTCTGGACAGAAAGTATAGATTGTGTACTTCGCGAATTTTGGTTCATTTTCCACCATTTTTAATCGGCTTTGGAGCTTTTGTGAGCGATTTTGAAGAGGAATTCAAGGGTTTATCAGTAAGGTAAGTGGCTTGAGCCCTAATACTCGTATATGTGATGATTTTCCGTTGTTTAATCATGTAATTTATGAAGGTTAGGGGTGAAAATGAGGGGTTAGGGCTTGGCATTTTTGGAGAGTTTGATTGAGGACTTGAGGGGTCAAATTTTGATAAATTTGGTATGTATGGACTCGCGAGAGGATCAAGATTCTAGTTTTGTGATTTTTATTGCATTTCGAGATGTGGGCCCAGGGGTCGGGTTTGGCCAATTTCGGAAATTTTGATTTAATTTGATAATTTTGTGTGGGCCTTGTTCCTTTAGCATGTATTGATGATATGATTTTGATTTAGGATAGATTCCGAATGATTTGAGGCCGAGTCGAGCGGCAAGGGCATCGCAGTGTAGATTTTCGTTCGGTTTTGAGGTAAGTAATGATTGTAAATGTTGCCATGAGGGTATGAAACCCCGAATTTCACATCGTTTCACTACTTTTAGGTGATGCACACGCTAGATGATGAGCATGAGGGCGTGCACCGTTAGGGATTGTGACTTGGTCCGTCCCGTACGACTATTAAGTCTCGTATTTGATTGAAAACTATTTGGCACTATTGTGTTTTGGAAAGTATTACTATGACTTGGACTGAATGCTATATTTGGGCCTCATGCCAACTATTTGGACCCTTAGGGGCTTTATACTACTGTTCCCTCACTGTTTTGGTTTAATATTTACACTCAGTCATGTTATGTTTTTATTGATTTCATAAGTCGGCTTTATTCACTCTGTTTTGATCCTATAAATGATATTTTGGGATAAGTACCCTATTTTACTGTTAGCTCGAGTGGCTTGAGAGATTTCTAAGTTCTAACTGAGTGAGACTGAGGACTTGTGTTGTGAGGATATTACGGGATCGGGCTGCACGCCGCAACATGCTGTTACTGATTCATGATATTGTGAGGCCGAGGGCCTAGATTGATTTATGCCACGAGGTGGCTTGTTGTTACGAGGCCGAGGACCTGATTTATTATGCCACAAGATAGCTTGTTATAGCGCTTGGGCTATAGGAGCCCCTCCAGAGTCTGACCACCCCAGTTAGCACGGGTACCCAGTGTGAGTGATGTTGCGCGAGGGGCTTTTTTTATTTATGTTGTTGCCCGAGGGGATGGTTCTGTTGATATTTTGCCCGAGGGGCGGTTTATGATTTATTATGCCAGAGGGGATGTAGACAAGTGAGTTTTTGCCCGAGGGGGCGAATATGTTTTCATCATTTCTACTCATTGTTTCATCACTTGTTTGAAAACTGCTAAAAGATGTTTTAAATGGATTTTTACACATTTTCAAATGATTTTTACTGAAACTAGATTTTTAACGAAATGATTTGATTCATATACTATTTTGGAAACACACTGTACTTACTGTGGTAATATGACATGGATTATGTGTTTTCTTACTGCTCAATCTTTATTTACTCTTATTACTTATTGAATTGGCGTACTCACATTACTCCCTGCACTTTGTGTGTAGATTCAGGTATTTCTGAACCCGGTAGCGGGTGTTGATTACTCAGTGGCTGGTCCATCGGAGTTAGCAAGGTATGTCGGGCGTTCGCAGCCCTGCTCTTCTCCCTATTATCTTCCTTAGACTGTTTTTAATATATTTTCAGACTCTTCATTGTATTCAGACCTTAGTAGATGTTCGTGACTTGTGGCACCCCGATGTCGGGCTTATGTTATTTTCTTCCGCACTGATTATTTGAACTTACGTTATGAGATTTTGTTAATTAATGGCTTAAAAATGACTTTTATGAAATACTGATTAATTTGGGGCTTGTGTCAGCTGGCCTAGTTTCATTATAGGTGCCATCATGAGTGGGTCGGTTTTAGGGTCGTGACATTTGGTGAAGATTAGACTTGATTATGGCTGAATTTCAGATTGAAACTCGAAGAAGAAGAAGACATGACATACATTATACTACAGAAATTGTAGTAAAAATTGTAGAAAAATTATATTTTGTTTATATATATATATATATATATATATATATATATTTAAATATTGTATGAAAGTTGAATAATATTGTATAAAAATTGTATTCAAGTTGTATGATATTGTAGTTATATATAACTGATTTGACATAATGTATGAAAACTGTAGATAAGTTGTATAATATAAAATTAGTTGCATGAAATTTATTTTTACTATGGAAAATAGAATGACTTTACCTTCAGTTTGAATTTTCAGTCTATGCATAAACTAAAAAAAAAATTCTTATATGTATGCGCATAGAAAGTGAAAGTAATCTACCTACACCAATTACAAGATACAAGATGAGGTAAGGAAAAAGTTGAAGATTTAGGTTTAATTTAAAATTACTCGCTGATTTATGAGTTATCAAAGCATATTCTCTTAAAATAACCACCTATATAGGTGAGGTCACATAGTTCGTACATCTCTAGACAACTAGAGTATTTAGATAATTGTACACTAAAACTAGAGATGCATCTTTTAGAGCAAAGTCTGTTACTCTTGGGCTTAAAAGAAGTGTAAGAAAGAGGATTTTGAGCAAAGTTTGTTAGAGTAGCAGATTTATTTGGGAATTTCGTTATTATTCAAAGCACTCTGGTTTTTCGAGACATGGGGAGAAAGAGAGAATCTGGAGAGAAGAGGGGAGAGATGAGAGAAAAAAGAAAAATGGTGTAACTAAATCCCTTGATTGAAGGCACAAATAATAGATCGGGAGCCTTCTAAGATGGATATATGTATTTTGTAGACAAAACTTGTTTAGGTCGGGCAATTAACTAAACATGGACATTTTTGATAATAAAGTTTCCAACAGTGTATAGGTATGTAAAAATCCCATAAAATTTCATAGAACTAAATATTCGGTTTTGAAATGCATCCTCTTGGGATAAGGTCCGCAAAATTAGTTGTTTCCAAGTAGAAAATCTTTCTGGAAGCCATAACTTTGGACCTAATTCATGAATGCTTTAGAATGTCTTAGGCTCGCTCTTAATTAGTCAAATTATCATGATTAAGTACACGTTCGCGTGATGTAATTATGATTTTCAAAATAAATAAAAGTATGCGTTCACGCAACTTTGACCGAACAATCTTAATAATAATAAAGTGTTCTAAGAGATGGGACTTGCGTTTAAAACTGTTTTCGTGCTTGAAGAAATGCTAAAGAAGACAAAGTTTTGTTTGCTATAAATTCAATAAATGTAGGTATAATATTAAGATATTTCTTTACTTTAAGTTATCATACTTGAAAATTGAGATAGTACTGAGTAATGACCTGCTTTTCTTTCAAAAAAAAAAAAAACATTTCAAGGCCTTCACAAATAACTTTAGAATAACTTAGGAAAAAAAATAATTTATAAACACGTTAGTATGCTTTAGGCGCGTATTAATAAATAAATTATCGTGATTACGTACACATGGTCGCATAATGAAATGTAAGCAATAAATTACTGTTAAATGAACAAAAAATGCTTCGAAGAATAATAAATTAAAACTTTGCCAGATATAAGGTTTAGTTTGACCATCTCATTACTATGGAATTAAGAGGTAAGAGATAACAATAAACTGAATCTATTAATGCTCTCTTGCATTAGTATATAATAGCTAGCAATTCCAAGTTTAGGTTACCAAATGAGTACACGTACGCATGACTCGTTTCAAGATAATTTAATACTTATGAATAATCAAGCAATTAAGAACGGTAAAAGGTAAAATGCACATTGTTCTAAAATACTTAATTTGTGACGAACCGGCCAGTCGTCTCATAAGTTACCGCTCCAGTTCCCATTTCTGCTTCTTATTGCTTGGTCTATCAGTTATATGTGTGATCGGGTTGGTTGGCTCGGGTTTGGAATTGATTTGATAATTTGAGGCATTTAGTCTCTTTTGAGGGAGCTTAAGTTGGAAAAGTCAACCGGATGTTGACTTATGTGTTAGAGGGCTCGAATGTGAGTAACGATGGTTCAGATAAATTCGGGAAGTAATTTGGGACTTAGGAGCGTGATCGGAATGAGTTTTGGAGGTTCGGAGTAGATTTATGCTAGAATTGGCAAAGTTGATATTTTGTCGATTTCCGGTTGGTAGGCGAGATTTTGATATATGGGTCGGAATGGAATTACGAGAGTTGCAATAGTTACATGGTGTCATTTGGGATATGTGTGCAAAATTTCAGGTGATTCGGACGTGGTTTGGTTGGGTTTTTGATCAAAAGCGGAATTCGGAAGATTTTGGAAACTTAGGCTTGAATCCAATGTGTTTTGGTTGATTTGATGTTGTTTGAGGTGTTTTGAAGATTGATACAAGTTTGAATAAGGTTATGGGAAATGTTTGTGCTTTTGGTTGAGATTCCGGGGGCCTCGGGATGATTTCGGATGGTTGACGGAGGAGTTTGAGATTTTGTAAAGTTGCAGATTTTTCTGTTTCTGGTATTTCCGCACTGCGGATTGGGGACCGCAGGTGCGACGCCGCATATGCGGGAAAAGGGTCGCAGAAGCGAAAGTTGGGAAGTTGGCGGGAACTGCAGAAGCGGTTAGGAGGACCGCAAATGCGGTACCGCAGAAGCGGTTATATGGTCGCAGATGCGAAATGCTTGGCCTAGAAGGTATAAATTGTGTCCTTCACGATTTTTGAGCTATTCCACTATTTTTGAGTCGTCTTTGGAGCTTTTTGGACGTTTTTTAAGAGGGATTTCAAGGGAACTTCATTGAGGTAAGGATTTTGGACCTAAAACTCGTTCCTATGCTATTATTTCACGGATTAGAACTATAATTAATGGAATTTAAAGGTTAAAATTGGGGAAACTAGGGCTTGGTATTGGAGACCTTGACTTGAGGATTTGAAGGATCATTTGAGGTCAGATTTCATAACTTTTGATATGTATGAACTCATGGGGAGATAAGGAATCCACTGATGTGAATTTTATCGAATTTCAAGACGTGGGCCCGGGGGTCGAGTTTTGGTAATTTTGGGATTTGTGTCGTATATTGATTATTTTCACTTGTGCTTCGTTCCATTAGCATATTTTGACGCCGCGATTCTGATTTTGGATCGATTCGACGCGAGTGGAGGCTGATCCGAGGGGTAAAGGCGTCGTGAGCTAGAGATTTGACCGGTTTGAGGTGAGTAATGATTGTAAATGATGTTCTGAGGGTATGAAACCCCAGATTGCACATCGTTGTGCTATATTGAGGTGACACACATGCTTGATGATGAGCGTGGGGTCGTGCACTATTGGGGATTGTGACTTAGTCCATCCCGAATGACTATTTTACAGCGTATTTGACTGAAATCTATTTGCTATCATCATTATTTGGACTGAATGCCATATTTGGGTCTCGTGCCAACTATTTGAACCCTTCGGGGATTTTTATTGATATTTCCTCACTGTTTTGACTTTATACTTGAACTCGGTCATGATATATTTCACTGTTTTCATACTCAGCCATGTTTACTATGTTTTAACACTTATATGATCTTTTAAATGATAATTGGGCTGAGAAATCCCGTTTTACTACTGCCGAGTGGCTTGTGAGGATTTTTGACTGAATAAGGCCGAGGGCCTATGTTGTGGGGAAACACTGATCGTGATTTGAGGCCGAGGGCCTGAGATATGTATGCCATGAGGTGGCTTGATTGATATGAGGCCGAGAGCCTAGTGATGATGCCACGAGATGGCTTGATATTGCGCTTGGGCCATAAGGGGTCCCTCCAGGAGTGTGCACACCCCTAATGAGCGCGGGTACCCATGTGATGTGAGATGTGGCCTGAGGGGCTGGTATTGTTTTGAGATATTGCCCGAGGGGCAGATTTGTTGATACTGTGCCCGAGGGGCAAACCTTTGTGTGTTATCTTTCTTAATTGCCTGTCATTATCTGTTTAATTGCTGGAAAGGCTTTTATGAAGTGTAAGTTGAATAAAATGACTTCTCTTATATTTTAACTGAGTTACTGTTATTACTTGTTTTACTGCTTTATTATAGCCGGTAATGTGCCTTACGTGTTTTCCTGCTTTCAGTTTTTATTTTTGATTATTACTCATTGAGTTGGAGTACTCACTTTACTCCCAGCACCATGTGTGCAGATTCAGGCATATCTTGTCTCACTCCCGAGTACTGATCTTTCCAACTCAGGCGGATCCGAGGGGTCTCTAGGTAGCCGTTGGTGTTCGCAGCCCAGAGCTTCTTCCATATCATATTTTTCCATGTTCTTAGTTTTTGTATTAAACTCTGTAGTTTTCTCTGAGTATTCCGGATTGTTTAGATACTCATGACTAGTGACACCCCAGTATCGGGCTATGTTGGGTTTTATTCCGCACATTATGGTATTATCTGGTTAAACTTTGGATTATTTTGTCATGTTTTAGACTGTTTCTTACTTATTAACTGTTAATTACTAAAATGGAAAGTTTCGGCTGGCCTTGTCTTCAGGAGAGGCGCCATCATGACCGGGTCAGAGTTTAGGGTCGTGACAAGTTGGTGTCAGAGCCTAGGTTACATAGGTCGCACAAGTCATGAGCAGGTTTAGTAGAGCCTTGTGGATCGGTGCGGAGACGTCTATATTTATCCTCGAGAGGCTGTAGAACCTTTAGGAAAAACTTCATATTCTTGAAATTCTTGTCGTGCGAATTTGTTGATTCGAGTACTAAACTTCTGTTATTCTATTCTCTCATAGATGGTAAGGACACGCGCTGCCGGTCAGGATGGACGACTACTAGTACCACCATCTATGGCCACTAGAAGCCGATGACCCGGTCGTGGTCGCAGTAGGGGCAGAGGTGTGGCCTGCACAACAGCTAGGGCAGCACCTACCGATCCACCAGCCGCTCCAATTCCGGATCAGGTCCCAGTTATGGACGCTCTAGTAGCACCAGCTGTGCCTATTGTGATTCCAGGTCTTTAGGAGGCCTTGGCTCAGTATCTATCAGTTTGTACTAGCCTAGCTCAGGTGGTCTCAGCCACTACAGCCGCAACTACTTCTCAGGCCGGGGAAGGCAATCAGACTCCCGCCGCTCACACACCTGAGCAGGTCGTGCAGGGACTTTAGACTCCCGGGGCACATCCAGCCTAGGCGGTTGCAGCTTCTCAGGACTCTGTAGTTCCTACCATGCCAAAGGACAAGCAGCGTAGGTTAGAGAGGTTTGGTAGACTTCAGCCTCCAACCTTCAGTGGTATAGAGGGCGAGGATGCCTAGGGTTTATTGGATAATTGTTAAAAGATGCTTCATATAGCGGGTATTTTGGAGACCAGCGGGGTCTCTTTCACTACTTATTAGTTTTTTGGAGTTGCCTTCACTTGGTTGGAGGATTTTGAGAGGCGTAGGCCTGTTGGTGCAGCACCCCCTACCTGGAAGCAGTTCTCCGTTCTCTTTCTGGAGAAATATGTGTCGCAGTCTCGTAGAGAGGAGCTGCACAGGTAGTTTGAGTGGTTGCATCAGGGAGAGATGACCGTGTCACAGTATGAGTTGAGGTTCTCCGAGTTAGCTCGTAATTCCATTTGGTTGGTTCCGACAGATAGAGAGAGGATTATGAGGTCTGTTGATGTCCTCACTTATCAGCTTCGTATCCTCATGACTAGGGAGAGGGTGACTAGTGCTACCTTCGAGGAGGTTGTGGATATCGCCCGTGAGATTGAGTCTGTTCATCGCTAGGAGCGATAGGAGAGGGAGGCCAAGAGGCCTCGAAGATTTGGTAGCTATAGTGGTGCTCCTTCGAGAGTTCAGTTTCAGCACAGCAGAGGCCGTCCCTTCATGCATGCTCAGCCAGCTTGCCCAAGTTATCGTGGGGCGTTATCGGGTCATTGTTTTCATAGTTCTCATCAGGGCCAGTCATCACTTAGTGCCCATCCAGCTTCAGAGTTCGTCCCGTGCTCTATCAGTTTAGGGCTCTTCTATGCCAGGTGCATTTGCTTGTCACTCCGGTGCGAGTGGTTCCCTTCGGTCCCCTTCTCCAGCACCTTGGATTTGTTATGAGTGTGGAGAGATGGTTCACATATGGAGACAACACCCTCATCATCTTGCGAGTTCATCTCAGCAGAAGGGTCAGTAATCGGCTTCAACACCAATTACTTCATCACCACTCGCCCAGCCAGCTAGGGGTGGAAGTCAGTCAGCTAAGGGTCGGCCTAGAGGAAGAGGTCGATCAGGTGGCGCTCAGGCCCATTTCTATGCACTTCCATCTAGAACCGATGCTATTGCTTCAACTACTGTCATGACAAGTATTGTTTCAGTCTGCCACAGAGATGCCTCTGTATTATTTGATCCCGGTTCCACCATTTCTTATGTGTCATCATACTTTGCTCATTATTTGGGTACGCTCCGTGAGTCTCTTGCTTCACCTGTTCATATATCTACCCAGGTGGGTGATACTGTTGTTGTAGACCGTGTGTACCGGTTATGTGTGGTGACTATTGGGGGTCTAGAGACCCGATTGGATATTTTATTATTGTGTATGGTGGATTTCGATGTCATTTTGGGCATGGATTGGCTATCTCCGTGTCGTACTATTCTAGGTTGTCATGCTAAGACGGTCACATTGGCTATACCTGGTGTGCCACGGATTGAGTGGCAAGGTGTGACTGATTATGTTCCTAGTAGAGTGATCTCATTCTTGAAGGACAAACGTATAGTTGGGAAAGGTCTTCTTTCGTATCTAGCCTTTGTGAGGGATGTCGGTACTGAGGCTCCCAGTATTGATTCTGTTCCAGTTGTGAGGGATTTCCCAATATGTTTCTGCAGACCTACCGGGCATGCCACCGAATAGGGATATTGATTTTTGTATTAACCTGGTGCCAGGCACTCAGCCCATCTCTATTCCTTTGTATCGTATGGCACCAGCGGAGTTGAAGGAGTTAAAGGAGCAGCTTCAGGAACTCCTTGATAAGGGGTTCATTAGGCCTAGTGTGTCACCTTGGGGTGCGCCGGTTCTATTTGTGAAGAAGAAGGACGGCACTATGAGGATGTGCATTGATTATAGGCAATTAAACAAGGTAACAGTTAAGAACAAGTATCCTTTGCCTCGCATTGATGATTTATTCGACCAGCTTCAGGGAGCGAGAGTGTTCTCCATGATTGATCTCCATTCAGGTTATCACCAGTTGAAGATCAGGGACTCGAATATTCTTAAGATGACTTTTAGGACTCGATATGATCATTATGAGTTCTTGGTGATGTCTTTTGGGTTGACCAATGCCCTAGCATCGTTCATGCATTTGATGAACAGCGTGTTCCGGCCTTATCTCGATTCATTTGTCATAGTCTTCATTGATGATATGCTGGTGTATTCGCGTAGTCGGGAGGAGCACGCAGAGCATTTGAGAGTTGTGTTGTAGAGATTGAGGGAGGAGAAGCTTTTTGCAAAATTCTCCAAGTGTGAGTTTTGGCTTAGTTCAGTGGCTTTTTGGGGCACGTGGTGTCCATCGACGGTACTGTCCTCAGCCATAGAGATTCGCAAATTTCTTGGTTTGGCAGGCTATTATCGCCAGTTTGTTCAGGGCTTATCATCTATCGCATCGCCCTTGACCAAGTTGACTTAGAAGGGTGCTTCATTTGTATGGTCAGACGAGTGTGAGGAGAGCTTTCAGAAGCTCAAGACAGCCTTGACCACAACTCCATTGTTGGTTTTGCCATCTGCTTCAGGTTCATATACCGTGTATTGTGATGCTTCGAGAGTTGGGATTGGTTGTGTATTGATGTAGGAGGGTAGAGTTATTGTTTATGCTTCTCGTTAGTTGAAGCCCCATGAGAAGAAATACCCCATTCATGATTTGGAGTTGGCTGCCATAGTTCGTGCGGTGAAGATTTGGAGGCATTACTTGTATGGTATGTCTTGTGAGGTGTTTACTGATCATCGTAGTCTCCAACACTTGTTCAAGCAAAAGGATATTAATTTGAGGCCGCAGAGATGGTTGGAGTTGCTAAAGGATTCTGATATCACTATATTGTACCATCCGGGAAAGGCCAATATGGTGGCCGATGCTTTAAGCCGAAAGGCACTGAGTATGGGGAGATTGACATATATTCCAGTTGGGTAGAGACCTCTTGCAGTTGATGTTCAGGCCTTGGCCAATCGGTTCGTGAGGTTGGATATTTCGGAGCCCAGTCGGGTATTGGCTTGTGTGGTTTCTCGGTCTTCCTTATATGATCGCATCAGAGAGCGCCAGTATAATGATCCGCATTTGTTTTTCCTTAAGGATAAAGTTCAAGACAATGATGCCAGAGATATGACCATTGGTGATGATGGGGTGTTGAGGATGCAGTGCCGGATTTGTCTGCCCAATATGGATGGGCTTCGGGAGTTGATTCTGGAGGAGGCCCATAGCTCATGGTATTCCATTCATCCGGTTGCCATGAAGATGTATCAGGATTTGAGGCAGCACTATTGATGGAGAAGAATGAAGAAAGACATTGTGGGATTTGTAGCTCGGTGTCTCAATTGTCCGCAAGTGAAGTATGAGCATTAGAGACTAGGTGGATTGCTTCAGCAGATGGATATTCCAGAGTGGAAGTGGGAGAGGATCACTATGGACTTTGTAGTTAGACTTCCACGGATTTTGAAGAAGTTCGATGCTATTTTGGTGATTGTGGATCGACTGACCAAGTCCGCGCACTTCATTCCTATGTGTACTACCTATTCTTCAGAGCGGTTGGCAGAGATCTATATCCGGGAGGTTGTTCGCTTGCATGGTGTCCCCGTTTCCATCATTTCATATTGGGGCACTCAATTTAGGAGGTTTGTGCAGCGAGAGTTGGGTACTCAGGTTGAGTTGAGCACAACTTTTCACCCTTAGACGGACGGACTGTCCGAGCGCACTATTCAGATATTAGAAGACATGTTGCGTGCTTGTGTCATTGATTTCGGAGGGTTATGGGATCAGTTTCTACCGCTTGCAGAGTTTACTTGTAACAACAACTACTAGTCGAGTATTCAGATGGCTCCATATGAGGCTTTGTATGGGAGATAGTGTAGATCTCCAGTTGGTTGGTTTGAGCCAGGTGAGGCTAGGCTATTGGGGACAGACTTGCTGCAAGATGCTTTAGAAAAGGTGAAGGTGATTCAGGAGAGGCTTCGTACAGCGCAGTCGAGGCAAAAGAGTTATGATGACAGGAAGGTTCGGGATGTGTCCTACATGGTTGGTGAGAAGGTTCTGTTGAATGTTTCACCCATGAAGGGTGTTATGAGGTTTGGGAAGAAGGGTAAGTTGAGTCCTCGGTTCATTGGGCCTTTTGAGGTGCTTCGGAGAATTGGGGAGGTGGATTATGAGCTTGCTTTGCCACCCAGCATGTCGAGTGTGCACCCGATATTTCATGTTTTTATGCTCCAGAAGTATATTGGGGATCCGTCTCATGTTCTAGATTTTAGCATGGTTCAGTTGGATGATGATTTGACCTATAATGTGGAGCCAATAGCTATTTTGGGTAATCGGGTTCGAAAGTTGAGGTCAAAGGATATAGCTTCAGTGAAAGTGCAGTGGAAAGGTCAGCCTGTGGAGGAGGCTACCTGGGAGACCAAGCGGGAGATGCGGAGCATATACCCTCACCTGTTTGAGGCTTCAGGTATGTCTCTTTACTCGTTCGAGGACGAACATTTGTTTATGTTGGGGAGGATATGACGACCCGGCCAGTCGTCCCATAAGTTACCGCTTTGTTTCCCCATTTTTGCTTCTTATTGCTTTGTCTATCAGTTTTATGTGTGATCGGGTTGGTTGGCTCGGGTTCAAAAATGATTTGATAAGGTTTGAGGCACTTGGTCTCTTTTGAGGGAGCTTAAGTTGGAAAAGTCAACTGGTGTTGACTTATTTGTTAGAGGGCTTGGATGTGAGTTCCAATGGTTCGGATAGATTCGAGAGGTCATTTGGGATTTAGGAGCGTGATCGGAACAGGTTTTGGAGGTTCGGAGTAGATTTAGGCTTGAATTGGCGAAGTTGATATTTTGGCGATTTCCGGTTGGTAGGAGAGATTTTGATATAGGGGTCGACATGGAATTCCGAGAGTTGCATTAGTTCCATGGTGTCATTTGGGATATGTGTGCAAAATTTCAAGTGATTCGGACGTGGTTTGGTTGGGTTTTTGATCAAAAAGGAATTCGGAAGATTTTGGAAACTTAGTCTTGATTCCGATGTGTTTTGGTTGATTTGATGTTGTTCGAGGTGTTTTAAAGATTGGCACAAGTTCGAATAAGGTTATGGGATATGTTTGTGCTTTTGGTTGAGGTCCCGGGGGCCTCGGGGTGATTTGGATGGTTGACGGAGGAGTTTGAGATTTTGTGAAGTTGTAGATTTTTTTGCTTCTGGTATTTTCGCACTTGCGGATTAGGGACCGCAGGTGCGATGCCGCATATGCGGCAAAAGGTTCACAGAAGCAGAAGCTGGGAAGTTGGCAGGAACCACAGAAGCAGTTAGGAGGACAGCAAATGCGGTACCAAATAGCGGTTATATGGCCGCAGATGCAACAATACCTGGGCCAGAAGGTATAAATTGTGTCCTTCGCTATTTTTGAGCTATTCCAACATTTTTTAGTCGGCTTTGGAGCTTTTTGGACGATTTTTAAGAGGGATTTCAGGGGAACTTCATCGAGGTAAAGATTTCGGACCTAAAACTCGTTCCTATGCTATTATTTCACGGATTAGAGCTATAATTAATGGAATTTAAGGGTTATAATTGGGGAAACTAGGGCTTGGTATTGGAGACCTAGACTTGAGGATTTGAAGGATCATTTATTGTCGTATTTCAAACCTTTTGATATGTATAAACGCGTGGGGAGATGAGGAATCCATTGATGTGAATTTTATCGAATTCCGAGACGTGGGCCTAGGGGTCAAGTTTTGGTAATTTCGGGATAGAGTCGACACGAGTGGAGGCCGATTCGAGGGGCAAAGGCATCGCGAGCTAGAGATTTGACCGGTTTGAGGTGAGTAATGATTGGAAATGATGTTTTGAGGGTATGAAACCCCGGATTGCACATCATTGTGCTATATTGAGGTGACACACACGCTTGATGACGAGCGTGGGGTCGTGCACTGTTGGGGATTGTGACTTAGTCCGTCCTGAATGACTATTTTACCGTGTATTTGACTGAAATCTATTTGGTATCATCATTATTTTGACTGAATGCCATATTTAGGCCTCGTGCCAACTATTTTAACCCTTCGGGGATTTTTATTGATATTTCCTCACTGTTTTGACTTTATACTTGAACTCAGTCATGATATATTTCACTATTTTCATACTCAGCCATGTTTATTATGTTTTAACACTTATATGTTCTTTTAAATGATAATTGGGCTGAGAAATCCCATTTTACTACTGCCGAGTTTCTTGTGAGGATTTTTGACTGAGTAAGGCCGAGGGCCTATGTTGTGGGGAAACACTGATCGTGATTTGAGGCCGAGGGCCTGAGATATGTATGCCACGAGGTGGCTTGATTGATTAAAGGCCGAGAGCCTAATGATGATGCCATAAGATGGATTGATATTGTGCTTGGGCCGTAAGGGGCCCCTCCAGGAGTCTGCACACCCCAGTGAGCACGGGTACCCATGTGATGTGAGATGTGGCCCGAGGGGCTGGTATTGTTCTAAGATATTGCCCGAGGGGCAGATTTGTTGATACTGTGCCCGAGGGGAGAACCTTTATGTGTTATCTTTGTTAATTGCCTGTCATTATATGTTTAACTGCTAGAAAGGTTTTTATGAAGTTTAAGTTGAAAAAAATGACTTTTCTCATATTTTTACTGAGTTACTGTTATTACTGCTTCATTATAGCCGGTAATGTGCCTTACATGTTTTTCTGCTTTTAGTCTTTATTTATGATTATTACTCACTGAGTTGGAGTACTCACTTTACTCCCTGCACCCTGTGTGCAGATTCAGGCGCATCTGGTCCCGCTCCCGAGTGCTGATCTTTCCAGCTCAGGCGGATCCGAGGAGTCTCTAGGTAGTTGTCGGCGTTCGCAGCCCGGAGATTCTTATCTATCTTATTTCTCCTTGTTCTTAATTTTTGTATTAAACTCTATAGATTTCTCTGAGTATTCCGAATTTTTAGATGCTCATGACTAGTGACACCCCGGTATCGGGCTGTGTTGGGTTGTATTCCGCACATTATGCTATTATCTGCTTAAACTTTGGGTTATTTTGTCATGCTTTAGAATGTTTCTTACTGTTTAACTGTTAATTACTGAAATAGGAAGTGTCGGATGGCCTTATCTTCACGAGAGGCGCCATCACGACCGGGTTCGGGTTTAGGATCGTGACATAATTAAACAAATTGACTAAGCCATTTATGATTAAAGCGACCATGCTAAAACTAGGGAATCTGGGAATGCCTAACACCTTCTCCCGGGTTAACAGAATTCCTTACCCGGTCTTCTAATTTCGCTGACTTTTTAAACAGAGTCCAATTTCCTCGATTTGGGATTTAAAATAAACGAGTGACTTGGGAAACCATAAAATTATCCCAAGTGGAGACTCTAAAATAAATAAATAATTCCATTTCGATTAATGTCACTTTAATCGAAAAGACTCTCTATCCCTCGGAAAAAGGAGGTGTGACAGCTCTGGCGACTCTGCTTGGGAAAATTAATAAGAATTCGAGCTTTGTATATTGGTTCTTATTTGGCTTTTATCATATTTTGGATATTGTTTTATTTGGAAGCCTAATGTGCTATTTGTTGCTTATTTACCACTAATATTTACTTGATTTGTGATATAAACTGTATCCTCTCTCGCAACCCTCTGAGTTTTTCTGATAGGTAGTTATGTTGTGTTTGCCTACCAGCATCACAAAATATTTGTCTTGAGATAAATCCAGTTAGCCTAGCGGCTTCTAGTGAAGGATATAGTCACATATGTTTAGGTGGGAGAGCTATTAGCTAGCCGGTATTGTTCTACTACTGGTGACGCTTGACGCTCCTCGGCTCAGGTTGTCCACCCGGGTATCCCGTGTCTAGATATCGTCTCCTTTAGGATTTGAAAACATAGAAGAACAAGCCACAAGTAATGAATATCCCTAATAGGCTACGCTTTATTTGTATCATGTGCATTGGACTTAGCGGGACTCGGCACAGGGGCCGGGCTCGTCTAGGAGAGGTACCAATTTTTCAGAGCAACATGTTCATCTTTCTATGCTATATGTAATATTATTTGGTAGGCTTTACTCAAATGTTGACCGACATTAGGATAGATTGATTGAACAGAGGAGAGAGACAGAGAAAATTTCCTCCAAGTTTTCATAAAATTCCCATTTTTTTAAATAAAATTTTGAAGGGTTTTGGTGTGTAAAATGACAATTTTCAAAATAGTTTTTTTTTTATTTTAATCGAACTACGCGAGTCTGATTCTCATCGAATTTGAGATACGTAGGCAACCTTCATCGGGTCCGCCCCCAAAGTTTTAAAAATCCAAAAATATTTTCTTTTGATTCTTCTCAAAATCCAAAAATATTTCCGTTCTTCGTCAGAAGTTTTTCTTTTGAAAATTTAAAAGAAAATTCAAAAATCAAAAAAAAAAAATTCTCTAGAAGTGTTTTCCTTCATAAATTCAAAATAAAAAAAATTCAAAATCCAAAATAAAAATGTTCTTTAGAAGTCTTTCCAATCATAGCCATAAATAAACTGAGTTAAAAACAAAACAAAACTGAGTGAAAAAAAAAACAAAAAAAATAAAGTGTGACAAAAATAGAAAGCGATGAACCCCGAGTGTTAAACAAGAGAGCATCAAATGAAAGAAACAAGGTATAAAGTGGAAAAAGGGTTAGTTCAAAACATGATGAAACATGCAACCGTTCAAACACATGATAAAGACGTTTAACCGTTAGGTGCATTGCATCCTAATGTGCAATTTTCTATCTGTTAAATGTTTTCAACTAACAAATTTGTTGTGTCTGCCCAAAGTTTAGGTTCTATTTCAGGTTGTTGGTTTTGTTGGTACTATGATGATGCATATGTCATGGCACCGACTTACTATGCAACGATGAATACACAACCTTACACACAACTACAACATTATACACATAGCCGAGCTCCGTCTCTCAGAAATTCTCGTCCATACCAAGCTCGATATAATCCCCAACAAAATATTTCCCAATACAATTCTCATCCAAGAGAGCCTCCCAGAAGGAACCAATTCACCCTTATTGGTGAATCATATTCAAGTTTGTTCCAAAAGCTAACCATGCTTGGTATGCTGCAGCCAATGGCCTTGAACCGGCCAAACCTCGAGTCCTCCTCGTACTAAGCTGATGCCAAATGTGAATACCACTCTGGAGTAGTGGGACACGATACTGAGGACTCTTGGACTCTCAAAAGAGCAATGGAGGATCTCATTGAGGTCAAGGAAATAGTTAGACAGGAAGAGACCCCTAATGTGATGAACATCCTTAGCCTACTCACAACAATGGGCCAGTCGTTGGAACGATCGCAGAGGATACGGAATTTGATCCTTCCATGAATGCCATAGTATCCATTGCCACAACAAAAAAGAAACCTAAAAATGGGCCCAAACTTGAAACTTCCCCTATCAGGCGCGAGTCTCGGTAGCCGGTCTTACTATCTTTTCTGCATTTTGGGTTATTTTAGGGTGTAATCGGAATGCTTTTACTTTATTGTCTTATTTTCTGATGTAAACCTCTCTATTTTTTTTATATATAAAATTCAAATAAATGATGTCAGTATTTTATCATCCATGAATGCTTCTTTCTTAATCTTGTCATCTTTCTTATTCTAGTTTAATTCTGTTAATACGGATTTTAATAACATGATATGCTTGTAGACTACATACTCGGATCATAAAATGCTATTACACTTTGAAATAATGAATCAAAAAGCAGAACGTTGAGATTCCCTCTCTTCGGATCAATGTTGAAGCCGAGATCGAGGATGAAGAATGGTCAAAACCTGTTTGGAACAATTGTTTATGATCGATGAAAAATTGTAATGACCCGACCGGTCGTTTTGAGCTTTTATACTTCGCTCACCAGTTCTCGGACGTGACTAGCCCGGTGTGATGTATTATGACTTATATAAATCATCGATTTTGGTTTTTAGGGTAATCAAAATGAATTTGGAAGAATAATTCTCAGTTTGAAGCTTAAAATTTGAAAGGTTTGACCAAGTTTTGACTTGTTTGTATATAATCTCGGATTGGAATTTTTATGATTTTATTAGCTCCGTTAGGTGATTTGGGACTTAGGAGCGTGCTCGGAATGTATTTTGGAGGTCCATGGAAGGTTTAGGCCTTAATTGGCGAAATTGGGATTTTAACGTTTTCCGGTTGATAGGTGAGATTTTGATATATGGGTCGTAATGGAATTCTTAAAGTTGGAGTAGGTCCGTTGTGTCATTTGTGGCGTGTGTACAAAATTTTAGGTCATTCAGACAAGGTTTGATAGACTTTTTGATCGAAAGCGGAATTTGGAAGTTTTTAGAATTCTTATGCTTGAATCCGATGTGATCTTGGTGTTTTGATATTGTTTTGAGTGTTCCGAAGATTGGATCAAGTTTGAATGATATTATGGGATATGTTGGTATGTTTGGTTGAGGTCTCTAGGGCCTCGAGAGAGTTTCGGGTGGTTAGCGAACCAATCTTTGGGTTTGAGTGTTGGCAGATTTTGCTGGTTTGTGTTGCAGAAGGTTTGATCATCGTGTTCGCGCAAGGGCTTTGCATTCTCAAAGAGTGTTCTTAGAGTTGGAAAATTTTGTTCTTTGCGTTCTCGAAGTTGTAGACGCGAACGCGAAGGGTGAGCTAAGTATTCATCGCGTTCGCATGGAGGCTGTCACGTTCGCGATGGTTGAGCTGGTAAAGGTCCGCGTTCGCGAGTGGGTCGTCGCGATCACGTAGAAGGATTTCTGGGTCTGAGGCAATTGTGCTTCGCGGACACGAGGGAGCTACCGTGTTCGCGAAGGGTTTAACCTGGGCAGACAATTTATATTTTAAAAACGAGGGTTTAAGTCCAATATCACAAAAACCATTGGACAGCTCGGGAGAAGGTGAAATTTGAGGAGATTTTCAGTGGAGCAATTGGGGTATATATTATTCATTCATATTTGGTTTAATTCCATGATTTAGTCTTGAATTTCATCATTTAATTTGAGAAATTATAGTGGAAATTGGGAAAAATGGAAGAAAAGTTTGAGAATTCTTTTGGGTGATTTGAATGGGCAATTGAGGTAGGATTTTGATTAATTTGATATGGATAGACTCGCAAGAGGATGAGGATTCTATTGATGTGATTTTTATCAGAATCTGAGACGTGGGCCTGGGGGCCGGGTTTGGGCAATTTCGGGATTTTTGATGTAAATTGGATATTTTCGAGTGGGCTTTGTTCCCTTAGCATATTCTAATGGTTATGTACTGATTTTGGTTAGATTTGGAGCATCCAGAGGTCGATTCGAGAGGAAAAAGGCATTGCGGGATAGAGTTTGGATCGGATAGAGGTAAATAATGATTGTAAATGTTTATCCTGAGGGTATGAAACCCCCGATTTCACATCGTTATGCTATATTGAGATGACGCACACGCTAGATGATGAGCGTGGGGCCATCCACCATTGGGGATTGTGACTTAGTCCATCCCATATGACTATTTTACTATGTATTTGATTGAAAACTGTTTGCTATCATCATGTTTTGGGCTGAATGCCATATTTGGGCCTCATGCCAACTATTTTGGACCCTTAGGGGATTTTTACTGCTATTTCCTCACTGTTTTGAATTTTATATCTGTAATCAGTCATGCTATATTCTACTACTTCATAACTCAGCCATGTTTACTCTGTTTTAATACTTTAAATTATATTTTGGGCTGAGCATCATATTTTATTGTGCTCGAGTGGCTTTTAGAGATTTCTGACCGAGTAAGGTCGAAGGCCTATGTTGTGAGGATACTTTTTGGCCGGGTTGCACACCACAGTAGTGATACACTGATTTATGATTATTAGGCCGAGGGCCTGAGTTGTACGCCACAAGGTGGCTTGATATGAGGCCGAGAGCCTATTGATTATGCCACGAGATGGCTTGATATTGTGCTTGGGCTGTAAGGGGCCCTTCTCGGAGTTTGTACAGCCCCAGTGAGCGCGGGTACCCTAAGTGAGTGATATATTGATTATACCATGAGATGACTTGTTATTGCGCTTGGGCTGTAAGGGGCTCCTCCCGGAGTCGGTACACCCTCAGTGAGCGTGGGTACCTAGTATGAGATGTGATATAGCTTGAGGGACTGATGTTGTTCCATGTTATTGCCCGAGGGGCGGTTCTTGATTTATGATATGCCCAAGGGGCTGATTACGAGTGATTGTGAGGTAGCTCGAGGGGCTG
This sequence comes from Nicotiana tabacum, assembly GCF_000715075.1. Classification (NCBI taxonomy): domain Eukaryota; kingdom Viridiplantae; phylum Streptophyta; class Magnoliopsida; order Solanales; family Solanaceae; genus Nicotiana; species Nicotiana tabacum. The sequence goes on along the minus strand of NC_134080.1, from coordinate 93,650,102 downwards.
GTTCTGTTGATATTATGCCCTAGGGGCGGTTTATGGTACATGTTTTGCCCGTAGGGCTGTTTACGTTTCTATCATATTACGCACTATTTTATCTATCATTTGAAAACTATTGAAAATTGTTTGAAAAGGTTTTTACCAAAACTGAGCATGATTTACGAAGTAAATGATTTCTGTATTGTGTTGGAAATATCCTGCTTTTGTTGTAGCAGTTTGACTTGGTTTACGTGTTTTCTTACTGCTCAGCTTTCATTTACCTTTATTACTTACTGAGTTGGAGTACTCACATTACTCCCTGCACCTTGTGTGCAGATTCAAGTATTTTCTGAACCCGGTAGCGGTTATCGATTGCTCAGAGGCAAAGTCTTCGGAGTTTAGCAAGGTAGCTGCCCGGTGTTCGCAACACAACTTTTCTCCCTCTTGCTTTCATTAGATTGTATTTAGTACATTTTCAGACTTTTCCGTTGTATTCAAACATTAGTAGATTTTCGTGACTTGTGACACCCCGATGTCGGGCTTGTATATTTTTTTTGCACTGTTCAGTTAGACTTATATTATGAAACATTTGTTTAAATTAAAGGCTTAAACATGATTCTAATTGATAAATGATTAATTTGGGAGTTGTGTCGGCTGGCCTAGTTTCATGATAGACGCCATCACGATCGGGTCGATTTTAGGGTCGTGACATTAAATCAGTTATTTTTATATGAATGTTAGGAGTCATGAGCAGGTTTAGTAGAGTCTCGCAGATCGGCATGGAGACGTCTGTACTTATCCTCGGGAGGCTGCAGAACCTTTAGGAAAAACATCACATTCTTGAATTCTTATCGTGCGTCCTTGATTCAGTTTGAAAGGTAACTCTTTGAATTCCTTCCACGTGTTCGTATGTGCGCATGAGCACTTAGTATCAGATGTGCATTGATGGCTTGTGATTCCCTGATTGAAGAGCGAGATGTGATCTCTGTGTGTCGATGTTGGGCTAGTCTAGAGGACTTGAGGCCGGGTTATGCCTATATCTTGAGCACTGAGGCGTTGATTGTGTGAGCATGTGATTTTGGATTGGTATGTCCGATAGTGTCCCTATTAGTGGGAGTGATGACTGGATAGTTACACGGTGAGTGTGATGTGACTGTGAGATGTGTTCATACGAATTGAAGGAAACAAGGAAGGTCTGCTTGGGGGTAGCAAGAACTATCTGGTGCTTGATTTCTATCGTGATTGGATGTATGTCCCCGAGTTGTGGGTGTGTTGAAGGATATTTTCATGATTGCCAAGTTGGGAAGTGAAGTAGACTTCACGTTGTGATATGGGTTCAAACTCGGGAAGATTAAGTGACTGCGCAATGTTTATGACAGTGGAAGTGTATAAAGAGATGTTAGTTTGAGGCAAAGCAGGTGGGTTATCTCTTGCAGGTGTTCTGAAGTTTGTGCGATCCTTATGTTGTTTGTTGGAATATCTCATTTACAAGTGAAATATATGTGTTGCAATTTAAATTTGGGTCGCTTAAGAGAGTGGGTTTAACTGTTACGAAAGTGAATGTGAGATTTGCAAAAGATTTAAAGTACTAGATGGTCTGTGTTTCACAAGCTTATGAATGATTGAGTTTAATCTCAATATGGTATTATGGTAGTAATATAGTATATGCATTATGAGTTATTGTGTGTGTTTTGATCTATGACTCTGAGCTAAGTGGGAGAGTCTGCTATTGATTAGTTAATTGCACGGGTATGTGCTATGTTTGTTCCAGTTTGAGGCGTACGGTGAATCAGTTATGGCTTACGAAGGTTGAGACCGAGGATGGCTCGAGTAAAGGAAATTTCAACAAAGGCTATGTCATGCTTCATAGGTGTATGAGAATCACGGAATGTCTTGAGTAGTTATTGACAAAGGATGTGCGGTGCATAGAATAGGAAGTTGCTTGGTTGCATTAAGGTGAGGTTACATTCTGCGGTGTCGGAGTGCTAATAGAGCACAGGTTGCCTGGTTCGTTTGATCGGTCTAATTGCAGGTTGAGTAGAGTGGATGACTCTCCAGAATGGTTCTAATGGATTCAAGATTTTACATGTAATAATTGGAGATTTTCAAGTTGTATAATTGGCTAGAAACCGAGGTTTGCATTGGAGGGTGTCAAGGCTCGTGGTATTTCTATATCATTAGGGGATTATATATCGCAGTATTAGGAAGTTGAAGGTAATGGCTTTGGATTCGTAGGAAGTCCCCTCAGGGTAGGTATTTTGAATTTGGTACTTTTTGGGAATATTTAAGAGAGTATTCAGTGGCTTATGAGCCTTAGACGATGTGGTTTTATGCTTGGGTCTCGTGTGGTGAGTTTGGGTTAAGGAATTATGGTGTTATATCAAGAAGGAGTATCAATTTGAAGGTAAATAAGAAGGAAACTCGGATAGATATGATAGCTTGGTAGTAGGCCGGATTGGCATGGTAATGATATGATTAGTTCTTTCGATGCTTATGAGGTAATGAGTTTATACAAGTGTTTCACGGCAATGCTCTTGGGTTTTAGTGGCCTGCATATCTTGGTTGAGTTAGAAGGATTCAGTCCGGACAGGCTTGGTTTTGTGCAAAGGGGACTCGGAGAGTTCTTGATGATTTCTACCACGGTTTGGATTTGTATATTTTCTACTGGCATGAGGAGCATGGGATGTATAGTGATTTTCTCTTAGATAAGATCAAATAGGAGAGTTATTGGCTAGTTGAGTACGTAGTTGCTTATCGGTCGGAATGGATATGAAGTTCTCATGTTTACCCTAGGATGGTATGATATATGTGGTATGTTGTGTGGGAGTGAGATGGGCATGTGTAAAGTCACGGTTCAAATTTGAAAGGAAGGTCACAAATTCTTAGGCAGCTCGGGCAACTTCAAATAATTAGGGAAATAATATTACTAATTGGTGTGGCTTGATAAGGGTATACATTTTAGAAAAGGGCAATGTGATTGAGTTGATGATACTTCATTAGTATTGCGACACTCTCTTGTTGGATCGACTGCTGATATTCGGGTTTGCTTGTGTCACGACCCGAATCAGAGGGCCGCGACGGGCACCCGGTGCTTTACTCAACTGAGTACCAATGTAACATATCTTTCTTATCATACTATCATGAGTAAATGAGCCAAAAAACCGGTCATGAGATAACAAGAATAAAACATAAGGGAATACTCAACATATGAAGACCCAAAATGATATACAAACTTATATATGTGACATACGGGCCTATAAGGCCGACATGACCATTTGTAAACTCAAAACATAGGCCGACAAGGCCATACAAGTGTCCCTACACCTGACATCTGTCTACAAGCCTCTAAGAGTACATAAAATCATAAAGATCGGGACAGGGCCCCGCCATACCAATCAATACATATCCAAAGCATACTGACCAACTAGGCAACTCCGGAGCAAGTGGAGTGCACCAACACCTTCGCTGAGCTGATAGCCTAATAGGAGGACTGTCAACCTATCAATCGGGACCTGCTGTCATGACACGCAACATCCCCAGGAAAAAGGGATGTCAGTATGAATAAAGTACCGAGTATGTAAGACAGGAAAGCATAAACAAGAACAGTAATGTAAATAGAGATAGAGGAGATACAACCTGTAATATCTGAGTGCCTCTAGGGACTACTGACATGAAATGCATAATAAATATATATACATGAACTTTTTAAAAACATTCGCCTAAGTGGGAATCATCATCATCATATCGTACCCGGCCTCAAAGAGGACTCAGTAAAAATGTACCCAGCCATCATAAGGCTTGGTAGAATCGTACCCGGCCACGTGGAGCTCGGTAAACCCAACTGATCAGTGGTTTCATAATAGGTATCATACCCGGCCGACTATAGCGCGACTCGGTAGAGTAAAATAGATACATATATATAATGCATGCTCGACTCATGGAATCACGTTCTAACCCTTTCGGAGTGATGTAAGGTCATTGCACCTTCGATTAACATTATGGACATCCCTACCATCAATATAAACCTTAGTGGGATTTAAGGATCATACACACTTGTTTAGAATAACTTTATAAGGAAAGAACAACATGGACAACCTTAGTTTCTAGGAGTAGATCCGTTATGAATTAGCGTACCGTTTATGTTCATGTCACTTTAGATCATGCAAAAAGAAAGAAGTAAGTGCCTTAATATACCTTGTATATTCTTCCCAACCGCAAGCTATGCAATTTCACGGCTCCTTAGTCTACAATAAGAGAAATGACACTCTCGTTATCGTTTAAGCGTCGTAACTATTATGTATCGACCACAACCTATTTTACAATAAAACGGATAGAACCTCCCCTATATATATGACTTCACACTAGTCAAAACAATCACAAACAGCCCAACATACCCCTATCACTTCATACACATACGACAACCATAATTGTGTCAACCAACCCGAAAATGTTACGACGAACGACCAACAAAAAACCTTGCCATTATGTGGTGTTTCTCCACAAACTTCCTCATCTCAACTCCATAAAAATTATAGTAAAAGAGACAACCCAATACCAACACGAAACAGCCCAAAAATATTCCCACAAGTTCATCAACTCAAAAATAATTTTTCAGTTTACTTAAACACGTTTCGACTTGTCTTTTCTTTCAAATTGGGAAATACAACCAAAACTACATAATTATACCTCTTATCCAATAAACCAGCCATGAATTAAACTTAAAAATAAGTTTACAACCAGCCAACCATTACACAAGAACAAACAACATACCATTCTTTCGAAACTAGCTAGGTCTATTCTTTACGATCGAGTTACAACTCGCAAACGCATAGATAATGGAAGGAGAAGCATAAACTTACCTTGTACTGAGTATAAACCACGAAACCTGGTCCTTTTTCATAAAAAATAAGTTCCTCAACACGGCTACAAGAAGGAGAATGAGAAACTAGCAAGCTGTATGGACTTTTCAGCACTAGAATCGCGTCGTAACACCCGGAATACCCTAGGGTTTATGTGGGATTTTTGGGGAGGAGTTGCAGGGGTTAAATTAGGTTTTATTGGTCTGAAAGGTAGGTGAAATAACTGAGTTTATAATCCCTTAAAAGCCCCTCTTGACCGACTTATTTGAGGCCTCTCTTGTTGGCAAGTAGGTGATGCACCTACTTGTCACCTACTAGCTGCGCGGTCTCGCGAAAATGCAAATATCTCTATACTTCGTGATCGTATTGATAAACGGTTTAATGATTTGAAAACAAGACTCATAGATATAAAATTTAATATGTATATCATCCCTTGATTCAAAGTATGTTGGGAGAAAATCTCAGCTACATTTAACCTAAGTTTTAACTCATTTTTGAATGTAACTTGTGATGACCTTTTCCAACTTTTGTTCCACAACTTGCTTGACTTAAAAACATAACACACGACTATCATACGACTAAACTAACTCATAACATAACCTCATAATCATGTTAATCACCCTTGTCTCACCCCAAAAGTATAGGTTATAAATTTCCAAACTTGTCGACATTAGACGAAACTTATTTTCTTTAATTCATTTAGCGCCTAAGCTTTCCAACCCTTTTGGTACTCGTTATTCATGATCATAAAGATTTATAACCTCCATTATAAAAGGATTAACTTACTTTACGTACTTTCAAAGTTGATCTCATTTCTGAGCTTACATCAATTGACTTACGAATACTCTAACATACGAAAACATAGGGTGTAACATCATTCCCCCCTTTGAAACATTCGTCCTCGAATGTTGACTGATCCACTTATCATTTTCATAACCCATAGCTCTTGTTAACACTTGAATACTCTTCTAGCCATGTAGGCAACTATTCTTTGAATAAATCCAAAGTCTAGGGTATTCCCCTTTTAGTCCTCCTTCTCATACCACGACTTGTGGTCCGACCCCTTCCAATCTCGTAACTGTTGCTCCTTTTTGTCATGCAGCATGTACAACTTTTTCCTTATATGTGCGCCTATGCGACTCTTTTTTTTCTCCAGTTTTTATCCAATCTCTAGGTAGCACGTCGTAAACATATACAAAGCTTGATATGTTGTCCGTCTTGGCATCTATGGGTATATTGAAGTTCTTCACTCGATACTTTGTTAAACTTACGACTTTTGCTATATCTTGTTTCATAGCCTCAGTTATCTATGCTTATGGCTTTAATACAACTAGGTAGGTCATATTATACAATAACTCTTACTTCGGTTTACTATTACCGAGGTCTGCCACCCAACTCCAGGTTACTCTCTCACCTCTTATCCTATATGTATAATCTTTATTACTGTTCATCTAAAGAAAGACATCATAATCTCCTCTCATACTTTGGAATCTTTATCCATCTATTATTGATTTACATTAATGTTAATCTATAATCCACCACTGATAACTTGAAACCTCTTACGTAATACATTGCCACAAGTCTCACGTCTCATCGGGGAACATTTGAAGTGGTTTTCCTAATCCACCTAGGGACAATACTATACTTCAATAACCGTATTTCATAGCATCCCAATGTGATTCGTCTTATGGGGGTATCCTAGTCCCGTGCCATCCATGAAATCTCTTCTCTTTGAATCATTACTCAAATGAAGGCCTATATATCATCCTTTTATAATTTACCACTATTACATCCTTACATTACGACCAGATGAGCATTCCATCTCTTCTAAATGCTCCTAGTCTTAGACTCCTCCGTGTTAATACAAGCTATACTAAGCCTTTTATAAAATATATAAACCATCAGCTCTCTTGTTTGATGAGCTTAATACCGAGGTCTTACCTATTCTTGTCAGCTTCCAACTCACCTTTTCTCACCCTTACTCACATCTACCCAAAATCTTTTCACTCTACTATACTTTCGCTTTCGACCTACACATATTTATTTATTCTACTCAGAACCTTCCTTTAACTTGCTAGCACCTTAGATTCCCTTTTGCGCATTCTCATCTGTCTTTAAATTTAAATAATTACTTTTTCTGGTCGTTCTACCACTTGCTACATGGATACTTGGCTTATCATAGTGCCCACGAACACTGGAATTCCCTGTAACTCGTATGCTCTCAAGTATCACCTTTGATGTTTTTTATTCCTTTTTTTTCTGTTCATTAGCCATGATAGGTGCCACTTTCTTATGGAGTGCATGCAATATTATAGTGAGACTGCTGTTACAAGATCAAATATCATTTCCTTTTTAGGTCACGATGCTTAGGTGGAAACCTTCTTCCTTATTTCCTCGGCTAGTCTTTCGTGGTAGTACTTAGGAGACCTTTTGGATCTTGTAAAGTTGTGATCTTGTTATACTGTATACTCGAAGGAATTTTTGATATTCTTACTCTCCTACAAACATCCTTAGTTACATACCTCCGTGCTGTTGTGCTCGTAGGATTACTTGTAAAATCAGATTTTGATTATCTCCTTAGTGGCACCCTCCATTATTCCCGTACTACTTATACAATACCTTTAAATACCCCAACTCCTATATGAGCATTTCTCAAGGTTTATGATGTCATATTTGCGAGACTGAATTCACTATATTAGGATTCACTACGTTTATCTTGCATGATCTATTGACTCGTCTATAACCTCCTGTTTAGCCATAACTGGGCTCTTCCTTAATCAAATCCCAAATACTCGTTGGCCTATCCTCACATCAATTTTCCGCGTAATCTTTCTTGGGTTATTTCCTTTGTTTTAACTTACCTCATGCACTGGCCTCTGATCTATCAATGACATTTCGGGCAGGAACCCTTACTTCCTTTACTTGACGTCGTGTTTGTATAATGCACTGATATCGTAGCATATCTGTAGTCTTTGAATAAGTACAATCTCATCCCTTTTTCACATTACCGCATTATTCTTCTACCACTCCATGATTAGTAGAACCATTAAATTCTGACTTCTTGCCACATCACTCCATATTCCCCCCTTTAGAGGAGTACTAAGAGCTGGAGCTACGATGATCTACCTATAGATATTTTACCTCTATATATTTGACGTCTTTTCATATCATCGATTACCCTTACTCGCCTTGTGGTAATGCTTTTTGTACCAAGGATAATAAAATTACTTGCTCGCGAGGATGACACTTAGTGTAACTGGCGCACATAGTCGCTTAAGCTTAACTTTGCTCATATTGCTTGCTTTAGGGAAGTGACTTCTTAAAGGGCATTGTTTTGTCATCCATTCTATTATCGCCGGAACACAACCTCTGAAATTCTCATGATGCTGACTATTATCATATCATTTAGTCCCTAGTTCACGTTTAGTTTATCTTGTTTACTAGCCCATACTGATTTCTACTACTCTGGGGGTATATCTTTTCTTGCTGGTAATCGCGTTAGAGTTGCGAACTTATTTATCGAAAAGAAGATATGACTTTATGGCCTATACTCCTTTGTTGTTTCAAGGCCTGTCACCTCTCATCTTTTTCCTTCACTTAACTATAGACTCTATAATTCTGTCATTTTCATCATCATTATTTTTCCACCGTTGTCATCCATGTGGACATCTTACTCATAATTCTTCATTAACTCTATTCTTATTTTCCTACTAACATTTATGTCTATCACTTTATTCTGAAAACATCAACAAGACATTCTTTTGCTTTTAGCTCCCCTTGCTTCATCTCACTGGCTCTTCGGGATACCTAAAATTCTCTCTCCTAGGGACACGAGCCATGCTAAGGTAATATTTATCCCTTCAAGGCTTCCAGTGGATATCTTTATAGTACTCATATCTAGCTGTACTATTTTAGAGTGCGCCATCTAGGTATCTCACACGGAGATTTATTAGCACATTTGCATTATGCTTCAGAAATTGTCAACTAACACAAACAATCAATTCACCATTATGGGTTATCCTAACCCCAACCAGATCCTGATATCTCGTCCTTTTCTTAATCTACACATGTTAGCCCTCAATAGGGTATAACTGAGATGGGTATGGTCAATTATACATACCTCTGTTACCGTTGAGGGTAACTTACAATGCTTATATTTTTCTGCCGGAGATGAAAATATCGATAATCTTTATTAACTAGGTGCCTTGTACCCTTCCCATCTTGCTCCTTTTACTTGTTGAAGCTTGTATCTATATTTTGAATCTTTTATTTTCTTTAGGGGTGGATAGATATTCTTTGCCTTAAGGCTCCTTATCAAGAAGCTTACACTTCTTAGTACACACATGATCTACTGAAGACCTTATATTTACCCATCATATGCATCATGCAAAATCGAGCTCTTCTAACTCAACTTTTTCACAGCCACATACAATCTTTTATCAACCATCTTTTTAAATGTAGGTATCATTGTATTACGACTAAAGTCGAATTTAGGAGTTTGAATTCTTACAATAGAGCTCTACCACACGATCTAGAATAAGAAGAAAGAGTGACAGTCCTAAATGCCCCGTAGCCTCCTGCTTATAAGTGTGGTGCACTACACACCCATAAACAAGACTCTACTAGACACGACTTGTAGAATCCCTAGGACAGAACTGCTCTGATACCACTTTTGTCACGACCCGAATCAGAGGGCTGCGACAGGCACCCGGTGCTTTACTCAACCGAGTACCAACGTAACATATCTTTCTTATCATACTATCATGAGTAAATGAGCCAGAAAACCGGTCATGAGATAACAAGAATAAAACATAAGGGAATACTCAACATATGAAGACCCAAAATGATATACAAACTTATATATGTGACATACGGGCCTATAAGGCCGACATGACCATTAGTAAACTCAAAATATAGGCCGACAAAGCCATACAAGTGTCCCTACACCTGACATCTGTCTACAAGCCTCTAAGAATACATAAAATCATAAAGATCGGGACAGGGCCCCGCCATACCAATCAATACATATCCAAAGCATATTGACCAACTAGGCAACTCCGGAGCAAGTGGAGTGCACCAACACCTTCGCTGAGCTGATAGCCTAATAGGAGGACTGTCAACCTATCAATCGGGACCTGTGGGCATGACACACAACATCCCATGCAAAAGGGATGTCAGTACTAATAAAGTACCGAGTATGTAAGGCAGGAATACATAACAAGAACAGTAATGTAAAGAGAGACAGAGGAGATACAACCTGTAACATCTGAGTGCCTCTGGGGACTACTGACGTGAAATGCATAATACATATATATACATGAACTTTTTAAAAACATTTGCCTCTGTGGGCATCATCATCATCATATCGTACCCGACCTCAAAGAGGACTCGGTAAAAATGTACCCGGCTATCATAAGGCTCGGTAGAATCGTACCCGACCACGTGGAGCTCAGTAAACCCAACTGATCAGTGGTTTCACAATAGGTGCCATACCCGGCTGAGTATATAGCGGCTCGGTAGAGTAAAATAGATACATATATATAATGCATGCTCGACTCATGGAATCACGTTTTAACCCTTTCAGAGTGATGTAAGGTTATTGCATCTTCTATTAACATTATGGACATCCCTACCATCAATATGAACCTTAGTGGGATTTAAGGATCATACACACTTGTTTAGAATAACTTTATAAGGAAAGAACAACATAGACAACCTTAGTTTCTAGGAGTAGATCCGTTATGAATTAGCGTACCATTTATGTTCATGTCACTTTAGATCATGCCAAAAGAAAGAAGCAAGTGCCTTAACATACCTTGTATATTCTTCCCAACCTCAAGCTATGCAATTTCATGGCTCCTTAGTCTACAATAAGAGAAATGACACTCTCGTTATTGTTTAAGCGTCGTAACTATTATGTATCGACCACAACCTATTTTACAATGAAACAGATAGAACCTCCCCTATATATATGACTTCACACTAGTCAAAACAATCACAAACAGCCCAACATACCCATATCACTTCATACACACACGACAACCATAATAGTGTCAACCAACCCGAAAATGTTACGACGAACGACCAACAAACAACCTTGCCATTATGTGGTGTTTCTCCACAACCTTACTCCTCTCAACTCCATAAAAATTATAGTAAAAGAGACAACCCAATACCAACACGAAACAGCCCAAAAATATTCCCACAAGTTCATCAACTCAAAAATAATTGTTCAGTTTACTTAAACACGTTTCGACTTGTCTTTTCTTTCAAATTGGGAAATACAACCAAAAGTACATCATTATACCTCTTATCCAATAAACCAGCCATGAATTAAACTTAAAAATAAGTTTACAACCAGCCAACCGTTACACAAGAACAAACAACATACCATTATTTCGAAACTAGCTAGGTCTATTCTTTACCATCGAGTTACAACTCGCAAACGCATAGATAATGGAAGGAGAAGTATAAACTTACGTTGTACTGAGTATAACCCATGAAACCTGGTCCTTTTTCATCAAAAATAAGTTCCTCAACATGGCTACAAGAAGGAGAAAGAGAAACTAGCAAGCTGTCCGGACTTTTCAGCACTAGAATCGCGTCGTAACACCCGAAATACCCTAGGGTTTGTGTGGGATTTTTGGGGAGGAGTTGCAGGGGTTCAATTAGGTTTTCTTGGTCGGAAATATAGGTGAAATAACTGAGTTTATAATACCTTAAAAGTCCCGTCTTGACCGACTTAGTTGAGGCCTCTCTTTTTGGCAAGTAGGTGATGCACCTACTTGTCACCTACTAGCTGCGCGGTCTTGCGAAAATGTAAATATATCTATACTCCAAGATCGTATTGATAAACGGTTTAATGAGTTAAAAACTAGACTCATAGATCTTAAATTTCATATGTATATGATCCCTTGATTCAAAGTATGTTGGGAGAAAAGCTTAGCTACATTTAACCTAAGTTTCAACTCATTTTTGAATGTAACTTGTGATGACCTTTTCCAACTTTTGTTCCACAACTTGCTTGACTTAAAAACATAACACACGACTATCATACGACTAAACTAACTCATAACATAACCTCATCATCATGGTAATCACCCTTGTCTCACCCCAAAAGTATAGGTTATAACATTCCAAACTTGTCGACATTCGACGAAACTTATTTTCTTTAATTTATTTAGCGCCTAAGCTTTACAACCCTTTTGGTACACGTTATTCATGATCATAAAGATTTGTAACCTCCATTATAAAAGGATTAACTTACTTTATGTACTTTCAAAGTTGATCTCATTTCTGAGCTTACATCAATTGACTTACGGATACTCTAACATACGAAAACATAGGGTGTAACAATGATATACTGTATGGAGGGTCATCTCGTGGGGTGATTGGGTATTAGAGGTGTGTTTTATATTCGGGCAGCGGAGTTGGGACCGGAAATGGTGATTCGCGTGCTGTATGGAGTTGGAGACTGGGAGTTCTCATAGATAGGTTAGGTCATGGTTTTTGACCGCGTATATTGGTCTTGTGTGGTAACTATGGGAGGTTTGGAGACCCGAGTAGATCTTTGTTGCTTGGTATGTTAGGTTTTGGAGGTGATATTGGGTATATACTGGTTGTCTCAATGTTGTGTCATTTTGGGCTATTGCGCTAAGACGGTGACGTTGTCTATGCCGAGAATGCCACGAAGTGAGTGGCGATGTTCGACGGATTATGTTCTCAGTAGGGTAGTTTTATATTTTTAAGACCCAGCGAAGGGCTGGGAAGGATTGTCTTCCTTATTTGGGCCTTCGTTATGGATACCGGTGCTGAGACTCCTACATTGATTTAGTTCCGGCGGTGATGGATATTTCGAATATGTTTTTTGTGGCCGGGCATGTCGTCGGACAGGGTTGTTAATTTCGGTGTTGATTTGGTGCCGGGCACCGTATCGTATGGCACCGGAGGAGTTAAAGAAGTAGCTTCAGGAACTCTTGGTAAGGGGTTCATTGGTAGATCAAAATGGATTTGTTCTACATCGAGTCGGCTTGGTTGACTCCGAGTCGTATTGTTGAGGGATGTGTTGATTCAATTGTTATTGAGCTTAATAGTGATCTGGGGAGATCTATGAGCTACCTTTCCGTGTTGCGAGGCACTGGGGATTGTTTGTTATAGACACATGTGGTGCGGTCTTGTTGGGGTCTCTTAGTGGAATTCGAGCGGAAAGAGTATTGAGTATTGCTCCGTGGATGGCGTATCGATTGTGTCCTTTCGAGTTTGTTTAATGTTATGTCAATTGCTTCATAGTGGCTATGATGATTTGCTTTGTTTCTAGACAACGAATTGCGCGTGGTTGCCGATTTTGAGCATAGTGACTTGAGGTGTTTCATGTGGACCAGTTTTTGGATAGGGTTGTGCATTGCAGCAAAGTTATATGGAGGTACGACCATTCGGATTGGATTTATGTGTTCTGCTTGTACGATGTGTGTCGGGTTCCTAGCATTTGTTGTAGAGGTACTGGTGAGCTTGCGGTACAGCTCTTTCATTTGAGTCATTTTCATGATTTGAGTATGTTCGGATTGTTGCTTATTGGTGCGCGGATTGCACGAGTTATGGCTTTAGATGGTATTGATGTGTCATGTCACCAGAGTAGTTGTGTTGTATTAGATAAGATCGTTGGGATCTAGATTAAATACAAACGGATTCAGTTTCAGCGTGTTTGAAGGATAATATCAAGGTTCGGCTCAGAAATTTGCTATGGTCCCTGCGTAAGGCTAAGCGGCTTCATGAATGGTTAATCTGAGGAATGGTTATAACTTACTACATGATTCAATTATCATTGACAATATACAGAAGTGTTGGAATGAGGCTTTATTGGATAAGAGGTATTATTGGTATTCGATTGTTTTGGGCAACTGCTGTGATTAGAAGTTATCGCTGCGAGTGTTTGAGTATGTGATATAGAAAGTAATGCCATTTGAGTCTGTGAGGATGGTTTGTTACAGCTTGTTCGGGCTTATTCAGAGAATAGGTGTGAGATTCTGATCTTGTAGATGATTTCAGAAGTGGAAATTTGGTTCTAAGGTTTATAGGCTATGTTGGATTGTAAAATTTCAGTTACATTGTGTTATCGGACCTATATGAGATAGGGTGATGTGGGATCACCCCCGGGTATGTGCCTGGTAAGGTTGTACAACAGTTTGATGGTTTTTGAAATAACTTTGGGCACGTTCGAGGATGAATGTATGTTTAAGTGGGGGATGATGTAACGAACCGACCGGTCTGTTTGAGATTTTGCACTTTGCTCGCCAGTTATCGGGCATGACTCGCCCCGTGTGATATATTATGACTTATATAAATTGCCAGTTTTGGATTTCAGGGTAATCGGAATGAATTTGGAAGAATAGTTCTCAGTTTGAAGCATAAAATTTAAAAGGTTTGACCAAGTTTTGACTTGTTTATATATGATACCGGATAAGAATTTTTATGATTTGATTGGCTCCGTTAGGTGATTTGGGACTTTAGAGTGTGATCGGAATGTATTTTGGAGGTTCGTGGAAGGTTTAGGCCTTAATTGGCGAAATTGGGATTTTGTCGTTTTCCGGTTGATAGGTGAGATTTTCATATGGGGGTCGGAATGGAATTATGGAAGTTGGAGTAGGTCCATTGTGTCATTTGTGGCATTGTGTGCAAAACTTTAGGTCATTCGGACAAGGTTTGATAGACTTTTTGATCGAAAGCGGAATTTGGGAGTTTTTGGAATTCTTAGGCTTGAATCCGATGTGATCTTGGTGTTTTGATGTTATTTTTACCGTTCCGAAGGTTGGAACAAGTTTGAAATATGTATGGGATATGTTAGCATGTTCAGTTGAGGTCCCGAGGGCCTCGAGTGAGTTTCGGATGGTTAACGGACCAATTTTTGGTTTTGAGTGTTGGCAGATTTTGCTGGTTTGTGTTGTAGAAGGTTTGTTCATTGCGTTCGCGCAAGGGCTTCACGTTTGCGAAGAGTGTTCTCTGAGATGGAAAATTTTACTCTTAGCGTTTCGCGAAGGTGTAGACGCGAACATGAAGGGTGAGTTGAGTATTCATCGCGTTTGCGTGGAGGTTGTGGCGTTCGCGATGGTTGAGCTGGTAAAGGTCCGTATTCGCGAGTGGGTCATTGCATTCACATAGAAGGATTTCTGGGTCTGAGGCAATTGTGCTTCGCGAACGCGAGGGAGCTACCGCGTTCGTGAAGGGTGAACCCTAGGCTGACAGTTTATATTTCAAAAATGATGGTTTAAGTCCAATATCACAAAAACCATTGGAGGGCTCGGGAGAAGGTGAAATTTGAGGAGATTTTTAGTGGAGCAATTGGGATAAGTATTCTTCATTCGTATTTGGTTTAATTCCATGATTTAGTCTTGAATTTCATCATTTAATTTGAGAAATTAGAGTGGAAATTGTAAAAAAATGGAAGAAAAGTTTGAGAAGTCTTTTGGGGGATTTGAATGGGCAATTGAGGTCGGATTTGATGAATTTGATATGGATAGACTCGTGGGAGGATGATGATTCTATTGATGTGATTGTTATCGGAATCCGAGACATGGTCCTGGGGGCCGGGTTTGGGCAATTTTGGAATTTTTGATGTAAATTGGATATTTTCGAGTGGACTTTGTTCCCTTAGCATATTCTAATGGTTATGTACTGATTTTGGTTAGATTTGGAGCATCCGGAGGTCAATTCGAGAGGGCAAAGGCATCATGGGCTAGAGTTTGGATCGGATAGAGGTAAGTAATGATTGTAAATGCTTGTCCAGAGGGTATGAGACCCCTGATTTCACATCGTTATGCTATATTGAGGTGACACACATGCTAGATGACGAGCGTGAGGCCGTGCACCGTTGGGGATTGTGACTTAGTCCATCCCGTATGACTGTTTTACTGTGTATTTGTTTGAAAACAGTTTGCTATCGTCATGTTTTGGGCTGAAGGCCATATTTGGGCCTCATGTCAACTATTTTAGACCTTTAGGGGATATTTACAGTTATTTCCTCACTACTTTGATTTTTATATCTGTACTCAGTCATGCTATATTCTACTGTTTTATAACTCAGCCATGTTTACTCTATTTTAATACTTTAAATTATATTTTGGATTGAGCATCATATTTTACTTTGCCCGAGTGGCTTTTAGAGATTTCTGACTCAGTAAGGCTGAGGGCCAGTGTTGTGAGGATACTTTTGGGTCAGGCTGCACGCCGCAACAATGATACACTAATTTATGATTATGAGGCCGAGGGCCTGAGTTGTATGCCATAAGGTGGCTTGATATGAGGCCGAGAGCCTATTGATTATGCCACGAGATGGTTTGATATTGTGCTTTGGCCGTAAGGGGGCCCTCCCGGAGTCTGTACACCCTTAGTGAGCGCAGGTACCCTGAGCGAGTGATATATTGATTATGCCATGAGATGGCTTGTTATTGCACTTGGGTCGTAAGGGGCCCCTGCCGGAGTCTGTAAACCCCCAATGAGCACGGGTACACAATGTGAGATGTGATATAGCCCGACGGGCTGATGTTGTTCCATTTTATTGCCCGAGGGGCGGTTCTTGATTTATGATATGCCCGAGGGGCTGATTACGAGTGATTGTGAGGTAGCTCGAGGGGCTGGTTCTGTTGATATTATGCCCCAGGGGCAGTTTATGGTACATGTTTTGCCCGTAGGGTTGTTTACGTTTCTATCATATTTACTCACCATTTTATATCTTGTTTGAAAACTATTGAAAATTGTTTTAAAAGGATTTTACCAAAACTGAGCATGATTTACGAAGTAAATGATTTCTGTACTGTGTTGGAAATATCCTGCATTTGTTATAGCATTTTGACGTGGTTTACGTGTTTTCTTACTGATCAACTTTCATTTACCTTTATTACTTACTGAGTTGGAGTACTCACATTACTCCCTGTACCTTGTGTGAAGATTCAAGTATTTTCTGAATCCGGTAGCGGGTGTCGATTGCTCAGAGGCAGAGTCTTCGGAGTTTAGCAAGGTAGCTGCCCGGCGTTCGCAGCACAGCTTTTCTCCCTCCTTCTTTCATTAGACTGTATTTAGTACGTTTTCAAACTTTTTCGTTGTATTCAGACCTTAGTATATGCTCGTGACTTGTGACACCCCGATGTCGGACTTGTATATTTTTTTGCACTGTTTATTTAGACTTATATTATGAGACATTTGTTTAAATTAAAGGCTTAAACATGATTCTTATTGATAAATGGTTAATTTGGGATTTGTGTCAGCTAGCCTAGTTTCACCATAGGTGCCATCACGACCGGGTCGGTTTTAGGTCGTGACAAAAATGATTGGATGCAGTTCGCCACGGGCAATTTTACCAACAAAGAATGGCTTGTGCCAACAAGAAAGTGCGACCCGAGAAGGTCGAACCAGAGCAACTCGTTCTGAAAAGCATCCTCCCACATTATAAAGAAGCTAAAGGAAAGTTTTCTCCAAATTGGAAAGGTCTGCGCATTGTAACAAGAGTGTTACAAGAAGGGAGCGTTGTACTTGGGAGACATCGAAGGAAATGTCACCAATATAAATGTCCATGTAGATACATTGAAAAGGTACTATGTTTAACTCATTACTTGGTGTTAAAATTCTCTTATTGGGATGACGAATGCTTTCTTTTTCGCTACCCAAACATGATTAACCCTTTTGCAAACCTTTGAGCCAGATACATTTTCCTTGATCACCCTCTTTGGAACCTTATATGTAAAAAATAATAATTAAAAATCACAAAAAAACAAAAAACAAAAAGAAAAGGGGAAAAAACAGAAGAGAAGAAAAATAGAAAGAAAAAAAAAAGCAAAAAAACAAGAATAAAAACAAGTTCATGTTAATTGAACTATGTCTGACTTGATTCTGAAAGGATACGTAGGCAGCCTTACTCTGGGGTTCGGTCACACCAAAACAAAAATTCACATTCTCCCACAAAATGAAAACTGGGGTAGATGTTACAATGGTTCGCCGATGGTTTTGCCAAAAAGGTTCCAAAGTTGTAATTCAATTCAAATTCTTTTTACCTAAATCCTTTCAAGTCCTTCTTATGAATCGGCAAGAATGTTCAAGAATTGGAGGCTACTGTTACTTGGATTGGATGCAACCAAATGAGAGAAACAAAATGAGAGAGTCCTGTTAGTGAAAACCCTCATGGGCACTGTAGGGCGATGGTGAGTAGAGAAAACAAAAATGGTAGAGTCTTGTTAGTGAAACCCGCAAAGGTCACTATAAGGCGATGTCTAGAAGAGAAATGAGAGAGGTCAGCTAGTGAAAACCCGCAAAGGGCACTGTTGATCGAAAAGAGGATCCTCGCAGCCGTGGAATCAACACAGTCATGAGCAAGGTTTTTTGGTTTCAAGTCAAACGTTGTGATGAGTTTTTGAGAGTTGGACGGTTTACACAGATCACGCATCCAGTCCAAAAGGCATGTTATGTTCATTGAAGTATGTATATACTCCCAGATAAGTCCATCATTCTGTTTCCTGAAATTCTTTATTCCATTGTTTGTTTTTTCTTTGAATCCCTTTCGGCCTAATTTTGTTCCAAAAATAAGGCCAAAAAAATGGCAAGATCAATTTACAGGGTTCTCGTTTGAAGCGAGCTGATATATTTAGAAGGTGCCCAGACTCGGCAAGGGCATCAAGTCGATCCTAACTAGCAATGATTTGGCCGATGGTTTGAAATTGAAAACTTTGGAAGAAGAAAATCAAATTGAAGCACTAGCAAAGCCCAAATAAAGTTGAATGGTTGAGCCTTACTTGACTAATAGTCCTTAGCAAAGTTTGAGAGGCCAAAAGTTTCCCAATGCACCAAAATTAGAAACTTCAGAAGAAAAAAGTCAAAAGTAAAATGCCCACAAAGGTAAAATAATGTTGAAAAGATTAAGCCCCACGTGACCAAACGTCATGGCAAAGTTTAGAAAAGCCAAAGGTTCTCCAAGGTCAAAAATGAAGTTGGTATTCAGGAAATAACCAGTTGCAGTTGAAATCATCGAAGAAGATGAGCCGAGATCAAGAGACTGAAATAGTCAAGGCCACAAACTGACCACCATTTTAAAACTAAGGAATCTTTCTTTATCTATAAAGGAACATAACAATTTTAGGAAACAGTAAAAGACGAACACCACCAAGTGTAGTTCTAAAATCCTTGATTTTTTTAATATACATGTAATTATTTTATTTTTAGTTTTATTATAGGGAACCAATACCTTATCTACAACACAGGGTACTCTATCCCTTGTTTTTATTACTTTCTACTTACATAGAGTACGAGATTCCTTAGTATAATCTTAGAGAGGCAATAGCCTAATTTTATTGCCAACATAGGGTACGACATTCCCTTGTAGCATCTAAAAGCGCCATGAGCCTAATTTTATTGCCAACATAGGGTACGACATTCCCTAGTAGCATCTTAAAACGCCACAAGCCTCATTTTATTGCCAACAAAGGCTACTACATCCCCTGGTCGCATTACTTTCTGCCTAAATAGGATACAATATTTCTAGTAGAAACTTATAGAGCCAAGAGCCTCACCTTATTGCCAAGACATGGTACTACATCCCCTGATTGCATTTCGTGTTGCAAACATAGGGTACGACATTCCCTAGTAGCATCTTAGAGTGCCACAAGCCTCATTGTATTGCCAACATAGGGTACAACATTCCCTAGTAGCATCTCAAAGCGTCACGAGCCTCATTTTATTGCCAACATAGGATACAACATTCACTAGTAGCATTTTAGAGCTACACGATCCTCATTTCATTGCCAACATAGGGTACGACATCCTTTATAGTATCCCAGAGTGCCACGAACCTCATCTTATTTTCAACACAGGCTACATCCCCTGACTGCATTACTTTCTGCCAACATAGGGTACAACATTCCCTAGTATCATTCTAGAGTGCCACGAGCATCATTTTATCGTCAACACAGGGTACCACATCCCCTGGTTGCCTTCCTTCTTGTTAACATATGGTACACCATCTCTTATTATTTAAAAGAACATGTCTTTTCCAATTCTTTATTCTGCAATAGCAAATATAGTTAAATGTATTTTCAATAACTCACAAAAAGTTTCATAGTGCAAACTTTGGCAGAAAATTTTTGTTCGTTTTCTTTTGTTTGTGATGGCCTGTAGGTTTTTTCTGTAAAGCACGGATTGGATGTGCAAAAATAAGATTTCAGTTCTTTTCAGTGAAAGTGAAACATTTGATATCAATACCAGCCGTAACCAGTTTTGACGTAATGCATGCGGACACATATGGTCAAGATCCATCTTCCCATCATATGATCAAGAAACAAGCCTGCGAGAATATTTCATAGTCTGTTACATCGATAGCATCATGTTTCAGTCAAAAGTCAATAGGAGAAACAAGTCAAGAATCAAGACAAGATTACATATGGCATTTAGATAGGAACTTTGTAACTCGTAGATTTCAAGAGAATATAATTTTCTTTTCATTTTGATGTAATACTAGGAACCGCAGATCAGAACATCGACAAAACATCACTAGACTATCCCTCTAAGTATACTCCATCAGTCATTCTCCACTTGAACTACACGTGACCTGATTTCCTTATAACCCGGGATATGTAGGATGCCTAAAACCAAAGCTCGGTCACATCTTTTTCTTTTATCTTCTTTTCATTTTTAAATAATAGTGAGGTCAAAAATTAGTCACCTTGTTCATTTTCTTTCCCTGAAAACTCTTCATGTTTTCAAGTTTTTACAGAGTGTGAACAACTAATTTTTGACCACACCCAAATTCTATACTATTTTAGTGTAAATATTTCTTTTAGGTCTAATCTTAATATTTTAAACTTTTATCTTACTCTTAATAGGTTTTATTTGAAAAAAAATATATTAAAAACTACAAAAATAGTCACATTCTTAGAGTATAAATTTTATTTCTTTAAAAAAAAATTAATTAATTAAAATATATAGTTTTTAAACCATTTAAAGAACATGTAAATATTTAGTTTTCATATATTGTAAGAAATGTTGGTTATTCTTCTTATCAGTAAGCTATAAAATCTTTCCTAGTATCATTTAAAGTACCTCTGAAATGCTCTCGACGTACCTTAGAGCCGCCTGCTAACGTGCACCTGTGTTAGAGCCGCCTGCTAACGTGCACCTGCTAACGTACGTTAGAGCCGCCTACTCGTGAAAGATAGGCAAGCCGAGCGTTATAGATTCATTACCCTTTTTACTTAGCCTTTTGAACATATCAATAAAATAGGTGATCGACAGCGGAATCATTAAAAAAAACCAGAAATATGGAATACGAAATCTTAATAGTTTAACCAAACACTGATACATAAATCCGAAACACAACTCTACCCAGAATTTGGTGTCACAATATCACAGACTGTCTAGGAATACTACAAATAAGGGTTCGAAAGATAACTAAAAGCTGTTTCAGAAATACATAGAAGAAATAGTATGGAAAGATAGAAGGAGACGATAGGGCCTGCGAAACGTGTCACGACCCTAAACCCGGACCCGATCGTGATGGTGCCTCTCATGAAGATAAGGTCAACCGACATATTCCCATTTCAATTTAATAGTTAAACCATAAGAAATAAATCTAAAGCATAATAAATAGAATCCCAAAGTAGTAGATAATAGCATAATTTGCGGAATACAACCCAACTCAGCCCGATACCGGAGTGTCACTAGTCATGAGCTTCTATCAATCCTAATACAAGTCTGAAATGTCTATAAGCTATTACAAAATGTTTGATAAATAGATAGAAATGATAAAGGGAGAGAAACACGGGACTGCGGACGCCAAGTAGCTACCTCGTGGACTCCGAAATCTGCCAGGAGCTCTCAACTCGCACTGGCAGGATTAGCAATGCCTGAATCTGCACATGGGGTGCAGGGAGTAAAGTGACTACTCCAACTCAGTAAGTAATAATCATAAATAAATACTGAAATCATGAAATCGCGTAAGGCATATTACAGGCTATAACGAAGTAGTAAACAATAAATCAGTAAAGATATGTGAAAGTCCTTTTTTTAAGTTCAACTTAAACTTCATGAAAAGCCTTTTTCAACAATTATGCAGGTAAAAGACAGGTAATTAAGAAGAATAAACACATAACGGTTCGCCCCTCGGGCGATATCTTAGAACAATACCAGCCCCTCGGGCTACATCTCACATCACATGGGTACCCGCGCTCACTGGGTTGTGCAGACTCTTTGAGGGGCCCCTTATGACCCAAGAGCAATATCAAGCCATCTCGTGGCATCATCACTAGGCTCTCGGCCTCATATCAATCAAGCCATCTCGTGGCACACATATCTCAGGCCCTTGTCCTCATAATCATAACCAAATGTTTCCTCATAACATAGGCCCTCGGCCTTACTCAATCAAAATCCTCACAAGCCACTCGGGCAATAGTAAAACAAGATTCTCAACTCAATATCATTTAAAAGATCATTTAAGTGTTAAAAACAGAGTAAACATGGCTGAGTATGAAAACGGTGGAATATAACATGACTAAGTTCAGGTATAAAGTCAAAACAGTGAGGAAATACCAATAAAAATCCCCGAAGGGTTCAAATAGTTGGCACAGGGCCCAAATATGGCATTCAAACCAAAACATGATGATAAGTCACAATCCCTAACAAATAGTCATTCGGGACGGACTAAGTCATAATCCCTAATAGTGCACGACCCCACGCTCATCATCGAGCGTGTGCGTCAGCTCAATATAGCACAACGATGTGCAAATCCGGCGTTTCATACCCTTAGAACCTACAATCATTACTCACCTCAATCCGGTCCAAACTCAAGCTCTCAACGCCTTTGCCCCTCGAATCGGCCTCCACTCGCGTCGAATCTATCAAAAATCAGAATTGCGGCATCAAAATATGCTAAGGGAACGAAGCCCAAGCGAAAATAATCAATATACAACACAAATCCCGAAATTTCCAAAACCTGACCCCCGGGCCCACATCTCGTATTCTGACAAAATTCAAATCAATGGACTCCTTATCACTCCCCGATTTCATTCATACCAAAAGCATCAAAATCCATCCACAAATGACCCCTCAAATCCCAAATTCTAGGTCTCTAATTTCAAGCCCTAGTTCTTCAATTTTAGGCTTAGATTCCATGATTAATTAGGTGGATTTCACATTAGAACCGAGTTTTATGTCCATGAATCTTACCTTCAAATGATTCTGCTTGAATCCCTCTTCAAAAATCTCCAAAAACGACCAACAGTGGAAGAAATAAACCCCAAAATCGCGGACAAGACGACTATTTAAACCTTCTGCCCAGGCCTAAAATCCTTCTTCGCGAACATGGTCAAAGCCTCACGTTCGTGAAGCACAAAATGACTTTGACCAAAATTCCTCTTTCGCGATCGCGTTCCGCCTCTCGCGAACGCGAGATGCCTATTACTTCTATGCAAACGTGACACCACCCCGCGAACGCGATGCACAAATACTCAGCCCCTCGCGAATGCGGAGCCTTCCTCGCGAACATGAAGGCTTAAATCACAGCCTTCACAAACTCACCCTTCGCGAATGCGAGGGACCACTCGCGAACGCGAAGGCCACTTCTCTGCAGCACAGATCTACAATTTTCTGCAACTTCAAATCTGATTGACAACCTGAAACTCACCCGAGGCCCCCTAGACCTTAACCAAACATGCCAACATATCCCATAACCTCATTCAAACTTGTTCCAATCTTTGAAACGCTAAAAATAACATCAAAACACCAAATTGGCATCAAATTCAAGCCTAAGAATTCCAAAATCTTCAAAATTACGCTTTTGATCAAAAACCCAACCAAACCACATCTGAATGACCTGAAATTTTGCACACACATCCCAAATGATACCACAAAACTACTTCAACTCTCGGAATTCCATTTCGACCCTTATATCAAAATCTCACCTACCAACCAGAAATCGCCAAAAATCCATTTCGCCAATTCAAGCCTAAATCTACTATCGACCTCCAAATCTCATTCTGATCATGCTCCTAAGTCCCAAATCACATACCGAAGCTATCTGAATCATTGATACTCACATCCGAGCCTTCTAACACATAACTCAGCATCTGGTTGACTTTTCTAACTTAAGCTTTCTCAAAAGAGATAAGTGTCTTAAACCTTACCAAATCCTTTATGAACCCGAGCCAACCAACCCGATCACACATAGAACCGATAGACAAAACAATAAGAAGCAGAAATGGGGGAAACAGAGTGGTAACTCAAGAGACGACAGGTCGGGTCCTCACATCCTCCCCAACTTAAACAAATGTTCATCCTCGAACGAGTCACGAAACATACCTGAAGTCTCAAACATGTAAGGATATCTTCTCCGCATCTCCCACTCGGTCTCCCAGGTAGCCTCCTCCACGGGCCGACCTCTCCACTGCACTTTCACTGAAGCTATATCCTTTGACCTCAACATTCGAACCTGACGCTCCAAAATAGTTACTGGCTCCACATCATAAGTCAAATCACCATCCAACTAAACCGCGCTGAAATCCAAAACATGAGATGGATCCCCAATATACTTCCGGAGCATAGAAACATGAAATACTATATGCACACTCGACAAGCTGGGTAGCAAGGCAAGCTCATAAGCCACCTACCCAATCCTCCGAAGTACCTCAAAAGGCCCAATGAACCGAGGACTCAACTTACCTTTATTCCCAAATCTCATAACACCCTTCATAGGCGAAACCTTCAACAGAACCTTCTCACTAATCATGTAGGACACATCCCGAACCTTCATGTCAGCATAACTCTTCTACCTCGACTGTGCTATTTGAAGCCTCTCCTGAATCACCTTCACTTTTTTCTAAAGCATCCTGCACCAAGTCTGTCCCCAATAGCCTAGCCTCACCCGGCTCGAATCAACCAACTAGAGATCTACACAGCCTCCCATACAAAGCCTCATATGGAGCCATCTGAATACTCAACTGGTAGCTATTGTTATAAGAAAACTATGCAAGCTGTAGAAACTGATCCCATGACCCTCTGAAATCAATGAAATAAGCACGCAATATGTCCTCCAATATCTGAATAGTGCGCTCGGACAGTCTGTCCGTCTGAGGGTGAAAAGTTGTGCTCAACTCAACTTGAGTACCCAACTCTCGCTACATAGACCTCCAAAACTGTGATTTAAATTGAGTGCCCCTATCTGAAATGATGGAAGCGGGGACACCATGCAAGCAAACAATCTCTCAGATATAGATCTTTGCCAACCACTCTAAAGAATAGGTAGTACACACAAGAATGAAGTGTGCGGACTTGGTCAGCCGATCCACAATCACCCAAATAGCATCGAACTTCTTCAAAGTCTGTGCAAGTCCAACTACAAAGTCCATAGTGATCCTCTCCCACTTCCACTTTGGAATATCCATCCGCTGAAGCAAGCCACCCAGTCTCTGATGCTTATATTTCACCTACTGACAATTGAGACACCGAGCTACAAATCCCACAATATCTTTCTTCATTCTTATCCACCAATAATGCTGCCTCAAATCCTGATACATCTTTGTGGCACTCGGATGAATGGAATACTGCGAGCTATGGGCTTCCTCCTGAATCAACTCCCGAAGCCCATTTACATTAGGCACACAAATCTGGCCCTGTATCCTCAACACCCCATCATCAACAATGGTCATATCTCTGTCATCATCATGCTGAACTCGGTCCTTAAGGACAAGCAAATACGGATCATCATACTGGCGCTCTTTGATGCGATCATACAAAGAAGACCGAAAAACCACACAAGCCAATACCGACTATGCTCTGAAATTTCTAACCTCACGAACCGATTAGCCAAGGCCTGAACATCAACTACAAGATGTCTCTCCCCAATTGGGATATATGCCAAATTCCCCATACTCAACACCTTTCGGCTCAAAGCATCGGCCACCACATTGGCCTTTCCTGGATGGTACAATATAGTGATATCATAATCCTTTAGCAACCCCAACCATCTCTGCTGCCTCAAATTAAGATCATTTTGCTTGAATAAGTGCTGGAGGCTATGATGATCGGTAAACACCTCACAAGACACACCATACAAGTAATGCCTCCAAATCTTTAGCGCGTGAACTATGGCAGCCAACTCCAAATCATGAACAGGGTAGTTCTTCTTATGGGGCTTCAACTGCCGAGAAGCATAAGCAATAACTCCGCCCTCCTGCGTTAAAACACAACTAATGTGAACTCTTGAAGCATCACAATACACGGTATATAAACCTGAAGCTAATGGCAAAACTAACACTGGAGCTGTGGTCAAAGCTATCTTGAGCTTCTGAAAGCTCTCCTCACACTCATCCGACCATATAAATGAAGCACCCTTCTGAGTAAACTTGGTCAAGGACGATGCGATAGACGAGAATCCCTAAACAAATCGGTGATAATAGCCTACCAAACCAAGAAAGTTGCGAATCTTTATGGCGGAGGACATTCTGGGCTAACTCTAAACTGACTCTATCTTATTCGGATCAACCTGAATACCCTCGCTGGACACCACGTGACTTAAGAAAGCCACTAAACTTAGCCAAAACTCACACTTGGAGAATTTTGCATAAAGCTTCTTCTCACTCAATCTCTGCAACTTAACTCTCAAATGCTCCGCGTGCTCCTCCTGACTATGCGAATACACCATAATATCTTCAATGAAGACTATGACAAACGAGTCTAGATAAGGCTGGAACACGTTGTTCATTAAATGCATGAACGCTGCTGGGGCATTGGTCAGCCCAAAAGACATCTCCAAGAACTTAGATTGACCATATCGGGTCTTGAAAGTCGTCTTAAGAATATCCGAGTCCTTGATCTTCAACTGGTGATAACTTGAACGGAGATTAATCTTGGAGAACACTCTCGCTCCCTGAAGCTGGTCGAATAAATCATCAATACGAGTCAAAAGATACTTGTTCTTAATTGTTACCTTGTTCAATTGCATATAATCAATGCACACCCTCATAGTGTCATCCTTCTTCTTTACAAATCGAACCGACACACCCCAAGGTGACATACAAGGATGAATGAACCCTTTATCAATGAGTTCCTAAAACTGCTCTTTTAACTCATTCAACTCCGCTGGTGCCATATGATACAGTGGAATAGAAATGGGCTGAGTATCCGACACCAGGTCAATACCAAAATCAATATCCCTGTTCGGTGGCATGCCTGACAGGTCTGCAAGAAACACATCGGGAAAATCCCTCACAACTGGAACTGAATCAATATTGGGAGACTCAGCACCGACATCCCTCACAAAGGCTAGATACGAAAGACAACCCTTCCCAACCATACGCTGGGCCTTTAAAAATGAGATCACTCTACTGGGAACATAATCAGTCACACCTCGCCACTCAATCTGTGGCACACCCGGTATAGCCAATGTGACTGTCTTGGCATGACATTCCAGAATAGAACGACACTAAGATAGACAATCCATGCCCAAAATGACGTCAAAATCTACCATACACAATAATAAAAGATCCACTCGGGTCTCTAGACCACCAATAGTCACCACATACGAGCGGAAGACACAATCTACAACAATAAAATCGCCGACCGGGGTAGATACATGAACAGGTGAAGCAAGTGACTCACAGGGCGTACCAAAATAACGAGAAAAGTATGATGACACATAAGAAAAGGTGGAACCAAGATGAAATAATACAGAGGCATCTCTATGACAGACTGAGACAATACCTGTAATAATAACATCTGAAGCAATAACATCGGGTCTAGCTGGAAGTGCATAGAAACGGGCCTGACCGCCACCTGATCGAACTCCCCTTCTAGGGCGATCCCTAGCTGACTGACCTCCATCCCTAGCTGACTGAATGAGTCGTGATGATGTAACTGGCACTGAAGCCAATGACTGAACCCTCTACTGAGATGAACTAACAAGACCACGAGGGCACTGCCTCCACATATTACCCATCACTCCACACTCATAACAACCCCCAGGTGCTAGAGAAGGGGACTGAAGGGAACCCCTTGCACCAGAGTGACCAGGAGATGCACCTGGCATAGAAGAACCCTGAATTGGTGGAGCATAGGACGAGCTCTAAGATGGAAGGGCACTAAGTGATGACTAGCCTTGATGAGAACTGTGAGAACCATGACCCAATGACACCCCATGATAACCTGTTCGAGCTGGCTGAGCATGCCTAAATGGACAACCTTTGCCGAAACTAACCTCTCGAAGGAGTACCACTGTAACTACCAGATCCTTGAGGCCTCTTGGCCTCCCTCTCCTCTCGCTCCTGGCGACGAACATACTTGATCTCACGGGCAATATCCATAACCTCCTCGAAATTAGCATCAGTCACTCTATCCCTAGTCATGAGAATACGAAGCTGATAAGTTAGGCCATCAACAAAACTCCTAATCCTCTCTCTCTATCTGTCGGAACCAACCAAATGGCATGACGAGCTAACTCGGAGAACCTTAACTCTTACTGCGACACGGTCCTCTCTCCCTGATGCAACTACTCAAACTGCCTGCGCAGCTCCTCTCTTTGAGACTCCGGCACATACTTCTTCAAAAAGAGAACGGAGAACTGCTGCCAGGTAAGGGGTGATGGACCAACAGGCCTACGCCTCTCAAAATCCTCCCACTAAGTGAAGGCAGCTCCAAAAAACTGATTAGTAGTGAAAGCGACCCCGCTGGTCTCCAGAATACCTGCTGTACGAAGCATCATCTGACACTTATTCAAGAAACCCTAGGCGTCCTCACCCTCTGCACCACTGAAGGTCAGAGGCTGAAGTCTACCAACTCTCCAACCTATGCTGCTCATCCTCTAGCATGGAAGGAACTATATAGTCCTAAGCAGCTGCAGCCGATTGGGCTGGATGTGCCCCTGGCGTCTGAAGTCCCTGCACGATTTGCTCAGATGTTCGAGCGGCGGGAGTCTGATTGCCTCCCCAAGCTTGAGAAGTAGCTGCGGCTGTAGCAGCTGAGACCGCCTGAGCTAGGCCAGTGCAAACTGATAGAATCTGAGCCAAGGCCTCCTGATGACCCGGAATCACCGCGACCACGACCACGTCCTCAGCCTCTAGTGGCCATAGCTGGTGGTACTGGTGGTCGCCCATCCTGACCGATTGCGCGTGTCCTCACCATCTGTGAGAGAATAGAATAACAGAAGTTTAGTACTCGGATCAACAGATTTGCACGCCAAGAATTTCAAGAATATGAAGTTTTTCCTAAAGGTTTTGCAACCTCTTGAAGATAAATACAGACGTCTCTGTACCGATCCGCGAGACTCTACTAAACCTGCTCATGACTCGAGAGACCTATATAACCTAGGCTCAGATACCAACTTGTCACGACCCTAAACCCAGACCCGGTCGCGATGGCGCCTCTCGTGAGGATAAGGCCAGCCGACATATTCCCATTTAAATTTAAAAGTTAAAACATAAGAAATAAATCTAAAGCATAATAAATAGAATCCCAAAGTAGCAGTAATAGCATAATTTGCGGAATATAACCCAACTCAACCCGATACCGGGGTGTCATTAGTCATGAGCATCTATCAATCCTAATACAAGTGTGAAATATCTATAAGCTATTACAAAATGTTTGATAAAGAGATAGAAATGATAAAGGCAGAGAAACACAGGACTGCGGACGCCTAGCAGCTACCTCGTGGACTCCGAAATCTGTCGAGAGCTCTCAACTCGTACTGGTAGGATCAGCAATGCCTGAATCTGCACACGGGGTGCAGGGAGTAAAGTGAGTACTCCAACTGAGTGAGTAATAATAATAAATAAAAACTGAAAGAAGTAAATCACGTAAGGCACATTACAGGCTATAACAAAGTAGTAAAACTAGTAAAAACAATAAATCAGTAAAGATATGTGAAAGTCCTTTTTTTAGTTCAACTTAAACTTCATGAAAAGCCTTTTTCAACAATTAAGCAGGTTAAAAACAGGCAATTAAGAAAAATAAACACATAACGGTTCGCCCCTCGGGCAATATCTCAGAAAAATACCAGCCCCTCGGGCTACATCTCACATCACATGGGTACCCGCACTCACTGGGGGTGTGCAGGGCCCCTTATGGCCCAAGCGCAATATCAAGCCATCTTATGGCATCATCACTACGCTCTCGGCCTCATATCAATCAAGCCATCTCGTGGCGTACATATCTCAGGCCCTCAGTCTCATAATCATAAGCAACTATTTCCTCATGCCCTAGGCCTTACTCAGTTAGAATTCTCACATGCCACTTGGGCAATAGTAAAACAATAGTCTCAGCTCAATATCATTTAAAAGATTATTCAAGTGTTAAAAACAGAGTAAACATGGCTGAGTATGAAAACAGTGGAATATAACATGACTAAGTTTAGGTATAAAGTCAAAACAGTGAGAATATACCAATAAAAATCTCCGAAGGTTTCAAATAGTTGGCACAAGGCCCAAATATGGCATTCAACCCAAATCATGATGATAGCAAATAGATTTCAGTCAAATACATAGTAAAATAGTCATTCAGGACGGACGAAGTCACAATCCCCAGTAGTACACGACCCCACGCTCGTCGACGAGTATGTGCGTCACCTCAATATAGCAGAACAATGTGCAAATCCGGGGTTTCATACCCTCAGAACATCATTTACAATCAATACTCACCTCAATCCGGTCCAAATTCTAGCTCGCAACGCCTTTGCCCTCGAATCGGCCTCCACTCGCGTTGAATCTAGCCAAAATCATAATCACGACATCAAAATATTTTAAGGGAACATAGCCCAAGCGAAAATAATTAATATACAATACAAATCCCGAAATTACCAAAACCCGACCCCCAAGCACACGTCTCGGATTCTAACAAAATTCACATCAATGGATTCCTTATCACTCCCCGAGTTTATTCATACCAAAAGCATAAAAATCCATCTACAAATGACCCCTCAAATACCAAATTCTAGGTCTCCAATTTCAAGCTCTAGTTCCTCAATTTTAGGCTTAGATTCCATGATTAATTAGGTAGATTTTACATTAGAATTGAGTTTTAAGTCCATGAATCTTACCTCCAAATGATTCCCCTTGAATCCCTCTTCAATCCTCTTCAAAAAGCTCCAAAAACAACCAACAATGGAAGAAATAAATCCCAAAATCACGGACAAGACGACTATTTAAACCTTCTGCAAGACAAAATTCGTTCTTCGCGAACGCGGTCAAAGCCTCGCATTTGCGAAGCACAAAATGACTTTGACCAAAATTCCTCTTTCGCGATCGCGACCTTCCCATCGCGAATCTGATGCTTTGTTCAGACCAACCTTCACGATCGCGTTCCCCCCCCCCCCCACGTACGCGATGAATAAAATCCCCTGAAGCTCAGCTGACCATTTCTTCTATGCGAACGCGACACCACCCCGCGAACCCGATGCACAAATACTTAGCCCTTCACGAATGTGGAGCCTTCCTCGCAAACGAGAAGGATTAAATCACATCCTTCACCAACCGACCCTTCACGAACGCGAGGGCCCACTCTTGAACGCGAAGGCCATTTCTCTGCAGCACTGATCTGCAATTTTCTACAACTCCAAACATCATGAAATGGTCCGATTGACCACCCGAAACTCACCCGAGGCCCCCGGGACCTCAACCAAACATGCCAACATATCCCACAACTTCATTCAAACTTGTTCCAACCTTCGGAATGCTCAAAACAAAATCAAAACACCAAATTCGCATCGGATTCAAGCCTAAGAATTCCAAAATCTTCTAAATTACGCTTTTGATTAAAAACCCAACCAAACCACATACGAATGACCTGTAATTTTTCATACACATCCCAAATAACATCACAAAACTACTGCAACTCTCGGAATTCCATTCCGACTGTCATATCAAAATCTCACCTACCAACCGGAAATTGCGAAAAATTCAATTTCGCCAATTCAAGCCTAAATCTACTTCGGACTTCCAAATCTCATTCCGATCATGCTCCTAAATCCCATATTACCTCCCGAAGCTATCCAAATCATCGAAACTCACATTCGAGCCCTCTAACACATAAGTCAACATCCGAATCACTTTTCCAACTTATGTTTCTCAAAAGAGACTAAGTGTCTCAAACCTTACCAAATCCTTTCCAAACTCGAGCCAATCAACCCGATCACACATAGAACTGATATACAAAGCAATAAGAAGCAGAAATGGGGGAAACAGAGCGGTAACTCATGATACGACTGGTCGGGTCGTCACAGAATGCCTACAGGACTACCTCAGGTCACCTTAATGGATTGAAGACAGCACCCTCACTGGGGTCCAAATGTTGTAGCACTAGGATCTGCACATAGTGCAGAGTGTAGTATCAGCACAACCAACCCCATGTGCCAGTAAGTGCCTAGCCTAACCTCGGCAAAGTAGTGACGAGGCTTGGGCCAGACTATAAAATAAACCTGTGCAGTTAAATCATATACAATGGAAAATAAAAGAAAATATTCACAGTTAAAGATGGGGAGGGGAAAGCATGCTATGAGAGTATCAGATGACAACAAAATACCAAAGAGGAATGTAAAGAAACCAGAATTTAATTGCCAACAATACTGAGGAAAACAAACACAATATTCACTTTCATTTCTTTCTTATTGTAGGCATGCAACTCGATCCCATTACATATATCTCGTTGCAGGCGTGCAACCCGCTCCCATTTCATATATCTTGTTGTAGGCTTGCAACCCGATCCCATTACATATATCTCATTGTAGACGTGCAACCCCCTCCTATTTCATATATCTTGTTGCAGGCGTGCACCCGCTCCCATTTCACCTATCTTGTTGCAGGCGTGCAACCCGCTCCCATTTCACATATCTTGTTGCAGGAATGCAACCCGATCCCATTTCAAATCAACATCAATCATCCCGGCAAGGGAACAAGAGTATAACAACAACATCCCAGCAAGGGAGACAATATCGTAAACAATAACATCCTGGCAAGGGAGAAAATAATGATAATCAACATATTAAGCATGAATAAATCTCAACGGAGTCACAACAATTACAACACTAGACCCATGAGCATGCTTGACACAGACGTATAGATACTCATCACCATGCCTATACATCATACTCCATAATTAACACATAGAAATTAAGATACAACTCCTAATCCCTCAAGCTAAAGTTAGACCAAACACTTACCTCGATGCCACGGACACAATTCAAGCCTCAACTACCGCTTTACCTCTTGTTTCTACCACCAATTCGCTTGTGTCTAGCCACACGTTACTTAACTATATCAATAAATGCTAAATGAATCTATTCTAATGCATGAAAATAGATTTTCCAATGATTTCCCCATGGTAAAAACCCGGGCCCACATGGCCAAAACCCGAGGTTCGAACCAAAACCCGATTACCCATTCACTCATAACCCAAATATATAATTTGTTTTGAAATCGTACCTCAAATCGTTGTCCAAATCCCCAAAATTTGAAAAACCTAAGTTCTACCCAAAACACCCAATTTCCACCATGAAACCCCTGATTTTGAGTTGAAAGCATGTGAAAAGATGTTAAAGATTAATTAAAACGAGTTAGAAATGACTTACAATCGATTTGAAAGAGTACTTGACTTTGAAAAATCACCCAAAGGTGTTTAGGTTTTGAAAAGGTTTGAAAAATGAAAGATTTTCGGCTAAGCTATGATTTAGCAGGCCACATATGTCGCAACTGCGACCAGGGTTCGCAATTGCAAACCCCTTAAAAACCTGCTAACTTGGAAAATGCAAATAATACATCGCAATTGTGACCATGGGCGATTCTGATCACCTTCGCAATTGCGAGGGACCTGTCGCATTTATGACATTGCAATTGCGAGGAAAGGTCGCATTTGCGACCAATGCCTGCCAGCTCAGTCTTTGCAAATGCAAATGTTTATTCGCAGATGGGAGCTCGAAATTGCGAAGCCTGCAGACCTGTAACACACAACAGTTTTTCCTCAGTTCAAAATACTCTGTGGCTTATCCAACATCAATAACCATGAATTTAGCACCAAAATCAAAGAAAAATCTCATGAACTCTTAAGTTCCATTTTTAATAACTGATGGTCCGATTCACGTCATATCAAGTCCGTTTCTTACCAAATTTTACAGGCTCAACTTAAATACCATATAGGACCTGTATCAGGCTCTGGAACCAAAATACGGGCTCGATACCATCCAATTCCAATACATTCAAGTTTCCAAAAACTCTTAAAATTTCAATTAAACAATTTTCTTCAAAAATTCATGCTTGAGACCTCCGGAATTCGATTCCGGGCATAATCACGGGTTCAAGTCCGTTTACCCAAAATGTTGACCGAAGTCAACTTATATTTATTTTTAAAGAACAATTTATCATTTTTCATAGATTTTCACATAATGCCTTTCCGGTTACACGCGCAGACTGTGCACATAAATCGAGGTGAGACAAAAAGGAGGTTTTAAGACCTTGAAACATAGAATTTATTTCCAAAATAAGTGATGACCTTTTGGGTCATTACATTATCCACCTCTAAAACAACCGTTCATCCTCGAACAGATATAAGAAGGAAGTACCTGAGTCGGAGAAAAGATGGGGGTATCGGCTCCGCATATCGGACTTGAACTCCCAGGTCGCTGCCTCAATAGGCTGACCTCTCTCCACTGAACACGAACATAAGGAAAACTCTTTGATATCAAGTGACGAACCTGCCGGTCTAGAATGGCTACCGGCTCCTCCTCATAGGACAAGTCCTTGTCCAACTAGACGGTGCTAAATCTAACACGTGGGATGGATCACCGTGATAATTCTGAACAATGGACACGTGAAACACTAGATGCACAACTGATAAGCTCGGTGGCAACGCAACTCTGTAAGCCACCTCTCCCACTCGATCAAGAATCTCAAACGAGCCAATGAATCTAGGGCTAAGCTTGCCCCTTTTCCCAAATGTCATCACGCCCTTCATAGGCGATACCCGAAGCAACACCCGCTTACCGACCATGAATGCCACATCATGAACCTTACGGTTGGCATAACTCTTTTTCCTGGACTGAGTTATAAAAAGCCTATCCTAAATGATCCTAACCTTTTCTAGGGTCTCCTGTACTAGATCCGTACCCAATAGCCGAGCCTCTCCTGGCTCAAACCATCCAACCAACACTGCCTACCATATAAAGCCTCATAAGGAGACATCTGGATACTCGACTGGTAGCTGTTGTTGTAGGCAAACTCTGTTAAAGGCAAGAACTGATCCCACAATCCTCCAAAGTCAATGACACAAGTTGGAGCATATCCTCCAAAATATGAATATTACGCTCGGACTGCTCGTTCCTCTGAGGATGAAATGTTGTGCTCAACTCTGCCCGTATGCCCAACTCACACTGAATCGCTCTCAAGAAATCTGAGGTAAACTGTGTACCTCAGTCCGAAATGATAGACACGGGCACACCATGAAGACGAACAATCTCCCAGATATAGATCTCACCTAACCTTTCGGAAGAATAAGAGACTGCCACAAGAATGAAATGTACTTACTTGGTCAGCCTATCAATAATAACCCACACTGCATCGAACTTCCTCTGAGTCCGTGGGAGTCAAACACCAAAGTCCATAGTGATACGCTCCCACTTCCACTTAGGAATATCAATCTTCTAGAACAAACCACCCGGTCTCTGATGCTCGTACTTTACTTGCTGACAATTCAAACACCATGCCACATATGCAACAATATCTTTCTTCATCCTCCTCCGCCAATAATGCTGCCGCAAATCCTGATACATCTTAGTGGAGCCCGGATGAATAGAGTACTGGGAACTATGGGCCTCCTCTAAAATCAACTCTCAGAGTCCATCCACATTAGGCACACAAACTCGACCCTGCAGCCTCAAAACTCCCTCATCTCCTAATGTAACCTGCTTGGCACCACTGTGTCCCCAAGGACACATAAATGAAGATCATCATACTCCCGATCTCGGATACGCTACAATAAAGAAGAACTAGTGACTGTGTAAGCTAACACATGGCTAGGATCAGAAACATCCAACCTCATGAACTGATTGGCCAAAGCCTGAACATCCAAAACAAGCAGTCTCTCGCTGACCGGGATATACGCAAGACTGCCCATACTAGCTGACATCCTACTCAATGATCGGCCACTACATTTGCCTTTCCTAGATGATATAAGATGGTGATATCATTGTCCTTCAGTAGCTCCAACCACCTTCTCTGCCTCAAATTTTAGCTCCTTCTGCTTGAACAAATATCGCAAACTCTTGTGATCCGTGAACACCTCATATGACACGCCATAGAGATAACGCCTCAAAATCTTCAACGCATGAACAATGGATGCTAACTCCAAATCATGAACCGGATAGTTCTTCTCATGAATCTTCAACTGATGTGAAGCATAAGCAATGGCGTTGCCATCCTGCATCAACACCGCACCAAGTCCAATACGAGATGCATCACAACAAACTGCATATGGCCCTGAACCTATGGTCAAAACCAACACCGGAGCCGTAGTTAAAACTGTCTTGAGCTTCTGAAAGCTTGCCTCACACTTGTCAGACCACCTAAAATGGGTACCCTTCTGGGTCAACCTGGTTATCGGGGCTGCAATAGATGAAAACCCCTCCACAAACCGACAATAATACCCTGCCAAATCTGGATCTCTGTACCTGATGCGGGTCTAGGCCAGTTCTTGACTGCCTTTATCTTCTTTGGATCTACTTGAGTACCCTATATCGAAACAACGTGAACCAGGAATGCAACTGAACTCAACCAGAACTCACACTTTGAAAACATAGCAAACAACTGACTATCTCTCAAAGTCTGAAGAACCACTCTCAGATGCTGCTCATGCTCCTCCCGGCTGCGGGAATAGATCAAAATATCATCAATGAAGACTATCATGAACGAATCCAAGTAAGGCTTAAACACTCGGTTCATCAAATCCATAAAAGTTGCTGGGGAATTTGTCAACCCAAATGACATCACCAAGAACTCATAATGCCCATACCGAGTGAGGAAAGCTGACTTAGGGACATCAGATACCCTAATCCTCAACTGATGGTAGCCAGATCTCAAGTCAATCTTTGAAAATACCTTGGCAACCTGAGGCTGATCAAATAAATCATTAATCCTCGGCAATGGATACTTGTTCTTTATTGTAACCTTGTTCAACTGCCGGTAATCTATACATATCCTCATCGATCCGTCCTTCTTCTTCACAAACAACACCGGCGCATCCCAAGGCGAGACACTAGGTCTAATGAAGCCTTTATCAAGCAAGTCTTGCAGTTGCTTCTTCAATTCTTTCAACTCATGCGGGGCCATACGATACAGCGGAATAGAAATGGGCTGAGTGCCCGAAGCCAAATCAATGCAGAAGTCAATATCCCTGTCAGGAGGAATACCCGGCAGGTCCGAAGGAAATACCTTAGGAATCTCACGAACTATAGACACATAATCCATAGAAGGAATCTCAGTACTAGAATCACGAACATATGCCAAATAAGACAACTACCTCTTCTCGACCATACGCCGAGCCTTCATATACGAGATAACCCTACGGGTAGAATGATCAGGAGTCCCTCTCCACTCTAAACGAGGTAACCCCGACAAGGCTAAGGTCACAGTTTTGGCATGACAGTCTAAGATAGCATGGTAAGGTGATAATCAATCCATCCCCAATATGACATCAAAAACAACCATGTCCAAATGTAATAAGTCTATTCGAGTCTCAAGACCCCCAATCACCAATATACAAGAACGATGGACATGATCTACCACAATAGAATCACCCATCGTTGTAGACACATATACATGAGCACTCAAAGAATCATTAGGCATGACCAGTGCAAAATAAGATGACACATAGGAGTATGTAGACCCTAGGTCAAATAAACTGAAGCATCTCTACTACAAACCAGAATAGTACCTATAATAACTACATCAGAAGCCTCAACCTCAGGCCTAGTTGGAAGAGCATAACATCAGGGCTGAGCCCCACCACTCTAAACTATATCTCTAGGACAGCATCCCGCTAGTTGGCCTCCACCTCTAGCGCCCTGAGCTCCACCTCTAATACCTCTATCTCTACCTATAGAACCCCTATCTCCACCTATAGCTGGCTGAACGGGCAGTGGAACACTCGGTGCCTGAACCATGGCACGGGAACCCTGGTGCTGAGAACTGCTTGGTGCTCGAGGGCAAAATCTAGCAATATACCTTGTGTTGCCACAAGTAAACCAAGCCCTCGGCTGCTGGGGCTGACGACCCTAAAAACTCTGAAGCGAAGGTGCACTGATTGGAGCTGGCAATGCACTATAGGGCTGCTCATCAGAATACTGCATGTGAGAACCACGGCTACCTGGGCCACCATGTGAAGCCTGAAGTGCTGAATGAAACGTCCTAGGAGGATGGCCCCTACCAAAAGAATCCATGCCTCCAGACGAGGCATCCCTGAACCTACCAGAATGACGAGGTCTCTTGTCTGACCCCTGACCACCCCACTATGAGAGAACCATCTCAACTCTCTTGGCCACATTAGCTGCCTCCTGAAAAGAAATCTCACTCCCCATCTCCTTTGCCATCTGCAATCGAATAGGCTAAATGAGTCCCTCAATGAACCTCCTCACTCTCTCTCTCCTAGTGGGAAATATATGAAGAGCATGACAGGCCATGTCACGCCCCAAAACCGAGGAGCGCGACTGACGCTCAACCGAGAAAACCCGACTGAACAAGCCTGTTAGATTTCATTCTACCCAAAGTCATCCTTGAATAAAGAGGAGATGAACTCCATTAATCACTCTCTGAAGATATTTCATTAACAACTTTCGCTTTGGTTCCATTAGCAGTTTCAACCATAATATCCAAAATATTACAAATCTATAGTTTCTTTAAAAACACTTAATTTCCAAATACCAACATTTCTACTTAAATCCCCAACATCAAACACCACCCACAATCTGTCTACGGAACCTCTAAGTAAAACTGAAGATTAATATGAAAATGCCGACAACAAGGCTCCGGCTATACCTCAAAATACAATGTACCTGATAAACAGATGAAACAGGACCCCGAAACGGAGTGGGCCTCACCAAGTCAGCTGAAAGGATGATGCGGCACTAGCTACGACCAACACTGCCTGCTATAGAAACACCTATATCCATTTAAAGACATAGCGCCCTCGGCAAAAGGGACGTTAGTGCCATCGAATAGCACTAGTATGTATAACTAAACACCATCTCGTTAGAAAGAACTTTCATACAAGAATAAAGAGGAAATCATAAAGACAAAAAAGTTTCAAATAAGCACCATGTCAACAATATAAGGAGGTTCACATGATTTTTACATAGTTTCTGAAATTTTAGATTGGATCATCCCACACTGTTGCATCATTATTCACTTTGCCACCGCTTCTTTAAGCGGAGTCCAATCCCGGCCCGATCGGCTAAGTCATCTCCCAGAGACGTTACCATTATTTTATTTACAATTTCCAGTTTCAATCATCAATACATTACCACCATGTGTATATATCATGGCGTCCGACCACGGTCCGATCGACTAAGCCGCCTCCCCGAGACATTACCATTTTCCATTATTCCTCTCATTTCACATATATCAGTTCATAGGAACTTGGGGCCACAATTATCACATCATACTTGGCACTAGGCTACATTCCATAATTCAAACTCTTTTACTCCACATCTCACATCAATATCAATTTCAACATCAAGCCATCCAACCCAAGATGTCAAGTACACATGAGTGGAATCATGAATCATGGGCATATACAATATTTCAGAAATCATACACCTCAAGTTTATTAGCAATGGAACTTTAAACTAATGGATTCTTCCAAAGGGAGGGGACACACCAAACCACAATAGAAACAAACATCAAAGGCCTAAACAAGCAATTATACCAATTATTCTTGAATTATTCTTTTCCAATCATGACAATATATAATTTCAACATCGAAGTATGTAACAACTTGGATTATATTGAATGTACTTATAAGGCAAAACATTATCTCGAACAGCCGCTTATGGGCATAAATTGTGTACAAAGCCTTTAGGGCACTTTATCATTGAAGTCATTTATGGAAATCAGAGGCAAGGCTCATTTCATAATCTATTTCATATTTTCTCATGGTATAGCCATCACCAGGTACAATTATAATTCAAGTTCTCGGCACATTGGCCACACTCTATTTCCCAAATTCATTTGATTACTTCAACCATCTCTATACACAGAGGATTTCACATAGTTTGGCATAATCTATGAAGCTCAAATCTCAATTTAAGGTCTTAGCATATCAATACATGATTCATATTCCTCGCACCTTTTTTAAGTTATCAAGAATAGCACATTGATCATATTGGAATGCATCTTTCACAAATATAGGGTCACACACTAATTCATGTAAAGTATCAATCGAAGCAAGAATCCAAAGTTTAGTCTTACCACATTTACACAAGCATCAATAGAGCTCAATGCTAAAAGACGGGGTTTTAGCCATACATGCCTCAAATTCTCCCCTTAATGATACTACAATGATCCAATAGACTTAAGCAACTTCAATCTACAATATAACATTCAATGGGACCAATATTAGTAACAAATTCCATAAGTTAAGCCATTTAGGCATATTATCAAACACCTTGTAGGTATAGATCTTTGTACCTCATAATCGCAGTATTAGTTCATCCAACTATCACTATTAACCAACAATTCATTCCACCATCGTTCCTAACCAATTTATAACTTCCAACAACATATGTATGACCATCCATTCACACCCAACCATCAACCTCCTTAATTAACCCATTTCACAATCTCTACAACACCAACACAACCTAGGTTAGGCACTTATGGCTTCCAATCACCATCCCATGAGTTCTAACATATATATCATACATAAATAATCACCATATAATTGTTAGAGATGATAGACATACCCCTTGTAGTAAGAATCTTTACAATCCTCACTTGTAGTGTTCTTGACAAATTTAGGGATTTGAATGGGAATCTATGGATTTTCAAGAACAATCCTTGTTAATATAAGTGTTTAGGAGTAGTAATCAACTCAAAATACTCCAAAAACCTTACCTTGGATCATAGGAAGGAGGTATAGGACGGATTCCCCTTGATAGAGCAAGCACTTGCTCAACAAATGACTTAGAGACTCTCCATACCCAATCTTGGGGTATTTAGAGATCTTCTACTAGTGCGCCAGCGCTATGGCCGCGCTCAGAGGCAGAATACTTCCCAATATGCGCGGTCGCGCTTCCATCGCGCACCTGGGTGCACATATGTCACATGGCCACTAAAATGGTCGTAACTTTCTGCATACATATCCAATTGACGAACGGTTTGATTTGTCGGATACTACACTCAAAGAGCTTTAATTTTATAGTTTGTGAATCGCACAATACCTTATATAACTGGAGATATGATTGTCCAAAGTGAGATCTTGTGCGTACTCATTCACAACTTTAGTCCATTATGAAATTTTCCAACTTGTCTTAGACTTAGGCCTCTCCTTAGACCCCAAATCACTTACAATATGACTTATACGCTTATTAACATATCCAATTGATATCCATTATATCAGGAATCCGCACTTGCACACAAAATAAAATAATTAGACTACCTCGGCTCCACGAAATCCTAAATTACTTAGCAAAATTTTCCCAAGTCAAAGCTGGGGACCCAACTGGTCTAGCTAAACGATAATCTCTCCACCATGTTTTGGCGGATCCAAATAAGGAAAAGCAGCAAAGTCGACCCCATTGGTGTCCACTATCCCCATATTCCTGAGAACCTCATAACAGCTGTCCTAATAATCCTAAGGACCCTCAGAAGATGCACCGCTAAAAGTGGTAGTGAAGAGCTTGGTGAGCAATCTCCACAAGGCATCAGCAGACATAGCAGCTCCATCACTGGTCTGAGCTACCACACCCGGCTGAACTGCTCCAACTAGCTGAGCTGTTGGAGTCTGAAACTAGGAAGCCATCTGCTTCGGAGTGCGGGTAGCAGGAGTTTGGGCTCCTTCTCCATCCTAAAAGACGGCTGGTTCTACAGGAAGCAAGCCTACCCGGGTGACACTCTACATTAGGCCCACTAGATGGACTAGAGCATCCTAGAGTACTGAGGTAGCAATGAACCCCTCTGGGACCTAAGTTGGGCCCAACAGAACTGCCTGGGCCGGAACCTCATCATCAAACTCAACTTGAGGCTCTACCGCTGGTACTACTGCTCTAGGCTGAGCTCTACCCCTGCCTCAGCCTCTAGCACGGCCTCACCCTCTGCCCCTCGTGGGAGCTACTGCTGGGGGCTCGGGCTGCTGATCAGTGGATGAGGAAGCATGTGTTCTCGCCATCTGTGAAAGAACAGATTAGAAATTCAATTAGCATTGAGGAACCAAACCGCACGACAAGAAAGAATAGATGTAAAGTTTTTCCTAACTTTGTAGCCTCTGGGGTATAAATACAGACGTCTCCGTATCGATCCCTCAGACTCTACTAAGATTGTCCATGAATTGTGAGACCTATGTAACCTAGAGCTCTGATACCAACTTGTCACGACCCAAATTTCCCACCCTCAGGAGTTGTGATGGCGCCTACTCGTGAAAGCAAGGCAAGCCAAGCATTATAGATTCATTACACTTTTTACTTAACCATTTTAACAGATCAATGTAATAGGTTCTCAACAACGAAATAATTAAAATTAACCAGAAATACCAATGACGAAAACATAATTGTTTAACCAATCACTGATACATAAATTTGAGATACAGCTCTACCCAGAATTTGGTGTCACAATATCACTGACTGTGTAGGAATACAACAAATAAGGGTTCGAAAGATAACTACAAGTTGTTTTAGAAATACATAGAAGAAACAGTATTGAAAGATAGAAGGAGACGCTAGGGCATGTGGATGGCTGCAGGACTACCTCGGGTCATCTGAATAGACTAAAGACAACACCCTCACTGCGGTCCAAAAGCTGCAGCATCGGGATCTTCACAAAGTGCAGAGTGTAGAATCAGCATAACCGACCCTATGTGCTGGTAAGTTCCTAGCCTAACCTCGGCGAAGTAGTGATGAGGCTAGGACCAGACCACCAAATAAATATGTGCAGTTAAATCATATACATCGGAAAATAAAAGCAGATATTCACAATTAAAGATGGGGAAGGGAAAGCATGCTACGGGGAGTATCAGATAACAACAAAATACCAAAGAGGAATGTAAAGAAACAATAATTTAATTGCCAACAATACTGAGGAAAACAAATACAGTATTTACTTTCATTTCTTTCTTGTTGCAGACGTTCAACCCGATCCCATTTCATATATCTCGTTGCAGGCGTGCACCCCGCTCCCATTTCATATATCTCGTTGCAGGCGTGCAAACCCCTCCCATTTTATATATCTTGTTGCAGGCAAGCAACCCGCTCCCATTTCACCTATCTTGTTGCAGGCATGCAACCCGCTCCCGTTTCACATATCTTGTTGCAGACGTGTAACCCGGTCCAATTTCAAATCAACATCAATCACAAAACAATCCCGGCAAGGGAACAAGAGTATAACAACAACATCCCGACAAGGGAGACAATATCGTAAACAATAACATCCTGGCAAGGGAGAAAATAATGATAATCAACATATTAAGCATGAATAAATCTCAACGGAGTCACAACAATTACAACACTAGACCCATGGGCATGCTTGACACAGACGTATAGATACTCATCACCATGCCTATACATCATACTCCACAATTAACACATAGCAATTAAGATACAACTCCTAATCCCTCAAGCTAAGGTTAGACCAAACACTTACCTCGATGCCACAAACACAATTCAAGCCTCAACTACCGCTTTACCTCTTGTTTCCACCACCAATTCGCTTATAGCTAGCCATAAGTTACTTAACTATATCAATAAATGCTAAATGAATCAATTCTAAAGCACTAAAATAAGTTTTCCAATAATTTCCCCAAAAAGTCAAAAAATTGACCCTGGGCCCACATGGTTAAAACTCGAGGTTCGAACCAAAACCCGATTACCCATTCACTCATGAACCCAAATATATAATTTGTTTTGAAATCGAACCTCAAATCGAGGTCCAAATCCCCAAAATTTGAAAAATCTAAGTTCTACCCAAAACACCCAATTTCCTCCCATGAAAGCCCTTGATTTTGAGTTAAAATCATGTGAAAAGATGTTAAAGATTAATGAAAACAAGTTAGAAATGACTTACAATCGATTTGGAAAAGTACTTGTCTTTGAAAAATCGCCCAAAGGTGTTTAGGTATTGAAAAGGTTTGAAAAATGAAGAATTTTTGCCTAAGTTATGATTTTGCAGGTCGCAGATTTCACAATTGCAACTAGGGTTCACAATTGCGAACCCCTTCAAAACCTTCTAACTTCGCAAATGCAAAGGATACGTCGCATTTGCGACCATGGGCAATTCCGGTCACTTTCGCAATTGCGAGGGACCTGTCGCATTTGCGACATTGCAATTGCGAGGAAAGGTCGCATTTGCGACCAAGGCCTGCCAGCCTAGTCTTCGCAAATGCGAATGTTTTTTTTAAATGCGAGCTCGCAATTGCGAGCCAGGCTTCGTAATTGCGAAGCCTGCAGACCTGCAACACACATCAGTTTTTCCTAAGTTCAAAACTCTCTGTGGCCTATCCAAAACTCACCCGTGCCCTCGGGGCTCCAAACCAAACATGCATGCAAGTCAAAAAATATCATACGGACTTGCTCGTGCGATAAAATCATCAAAATAACATCAATAACCATGAATTTAGCACCAAAATCAAAGAAACATCTCATGAATTCTTAAGTTTCATTTCTAACAACCGATGGTCCGATTCACGTCATATCAAGTCCGTTTCTTACCAAATTTTATAGGCTCAACTTAAATAACATATAAGATCTGTACCGTGCTCTTGAACCAAAATACGGGTCTGATACCATCAAATTCTAATACATTCAAGCTTCAAAAAACTCTTAAAATTTCAGTTAAATAATTTTCTTCAAAAATTCATTTCTCGGGATTAAGACCTCGGAATTCAATTCCGAGCA
Organism: Nicotiana tabacum; assembly: GCF_000715075.1. Lineage (NCBI taxonomy): Eukaryota > Viridiplantae > Streptophyta > Magnoliopsida > Solanales > Solanaceae > Nicotiana > Nicotiana tabacum. The sequence goes on along the minus strand of NC_134080.1, from coordinate 93,605,177 downwards.
TATGCCCAAGTCTTATATTTTCCTACGGACCCCCGAGACCGTCAAATCATGGGTCCGAGTCCGTTTACCCAAAATATTTACCAAAGTCAACTTAAATTTATTTTAAAATTACAATTTATCATTTTTCACAGATTTTTACATAATGGCTTTCCGGATACATGTTCGGACTGCGCATACAAAATCGAGGTGAGATAAAAAGGAGGTATTAAGGTCTCGGAACACAGAATTTATTTCCAAAACAAGTGATGACCTTTTGGGTCATCACAACCTGTGACCCATTTCTATGGCAAAACGAGGATGGGGGAGACCTAGGAAACACTTAGAGAATGGAACAACGACAACAATAGACAATACTAAAAGTGGATCTAGAATTGATGCTAATTTGAATACCCCACTATCACAAGTGATGACGAGTGCGAATAGTCTAGTATCTGCAAGCCCTTAAATGGGTGAGGAATCTGGATCAAAATCAGATAGAGCAGAGGTAATAGCTGGAGTTCAATTGCAAAATATACCTAAAATTCAAGCTGCAACTCAATCTAAAGGTGAAGCGAGTCAAATTCAACTAATGAAGGAGGATGAGGAGAAGGCGAATCAACCTAAGACATGGTCTGGTTTGTTTTCTCAAAATCGAGTAGCAGCTAATGGTATGCCTTTGCCTTTTATTCCTCCCATATTAATCGATGGTAGACCTATAGTAACATTGGAGCATTCTGAAATTGTGAAGCAAACTGAGGAATGGATGAATGTACTGGTGCTTTATGTGATTGGTGAAACCCCAATTTTTCTTCTATAAGTAGTTATATTGCTCGTAATTGGAATTCAGTGGCAGCCCCTGATATATATCTGCATGATGATGGATTTTATATTGTTAAATTCAAAAACATCCATGATAGGGATGAAATCCTATACTCAGGGCCATATACTATTAATAGTATGCCAATGATTCTAAAGGTTAGATCACCAGATGTTTATTTCAAACAGGAATTTCCTAGAACTATGCCCTTATGGATTAGATTTCCTAATTTACCACTAAATTGCTAGGGCTCGATTACTCTATGCAAAATTGCTAGCCGACTTGGAAAACCTCTATTTGCGGATGAATGTACTAGAAAGCAGATCAGAGTGTCGTATGCTAGAGTGTTAGTCGACATGTATGTGTGACACGTGAATTGTCGGTGGAAATTGAAATAGTTGATCCATCTGGACGTACATTTGCACAAGAAGTCACTTATGACCGGAAACCTGTGTTTTGCAAATCTTGTGTCATGTATGGGCATGAGTGTAAAATAGACAATAGAAAGGTGAATCAACAGCCAAGGCATGGCCTAGTACATCAAGAGCAACCAAGGAAATGGCATATAGACAAAGGGGAGCACGAAGGGAATTGAATATGCAATGGGTTAGCAAGCCTCAATAGAATAAGGAACCTTTAAATGTTTCAGTACAACAGATGAGGCATGAGAATCAATTACAAAAGAATGATGAAAGTGAGAGGAAGTAATCTCCTGGGGAAGGGATTGTTGTTGTGACCCCTCAAACAGAACAAGCAGGAAAGATAGTTAATATTGGTTCTTCCTTTCAGACTACAGTACAAAGGCCGGGCACTATGTCATATTCAGCTCTTGTTCAGCAAGGAACAAGTCACTTACAACTGGGGGCTCCTGCTAGAACTACATATATTTTCTCTCCTCTGTCTAAAGGAATTTTGTGTGTTGATGAAGCAGGTAAACCTCCAGATGGGAGGAATGAACAACTTTTACAATGAATTGACTTATATGGAATGTGAGGGTCATGGATAAGCCCTTCAAGCAGAGGGAGATGGGAACTATTTGAAGAAGCATAGAATAAAACTAGCAGAGATACTTGAAACTCGAGTGAAGGCATCTAAATTTACTAATAGCCTAGCCAAAATTGCTAAAAGATGGAAGTTTGCTCATAACTATGCACTTGTTGTAAATGGTAGAAAATGGCTAATATGACATGATGATGCTGTTATGTTACAACCCATATCCACACGCGTTAGTTCATGCCATATATTAGTTAACATAAATTCAAGAAGGAATTACCTTTGAGATGATAAGAAGTTAATCCTATTGGTCTTAAGTGATACAAGGGTGTATAAGGGTGATTAACAAGTATTAGAAGTTAAATGAATCAAGGATGTTGTAACTCGTATTTTCAGGTAAACCTAGAGGTTCTTAATACACTCAAGGTCATGTATTAAAGTGTTTGAATCATATAATATCCGTATCATAAGTCTTGAAGTCAAACGAGTGATGAAACAAAAGTCGACAAACGTTGTCGCAACTTAGGTTCATAATTTTACTTAAACATTAGGTTAAATGTTTCTAAGCTTTTCTCCTAATTTACAAGGAATTACAGGGTTATCTACCCACCAAATTAAAGATCTACGAGTCTAGTTTCCAACGCATTAAACCATTTGTCAATACGATCTCGGAGTATAGAGATATTCATATTTTCGGTAGATGACAAGTAGGTGCATCACCTACTTGCCAAAATGATAGGACAAAATCAAAAGACCTAAGTCGGCCAAGAGAGGACTTTTAAGGGTTTATGAAATCAGTTATTTCATCCATATTTCATACCCTCAAAACCAAAGTTAACCCCTGCAACTCCTCCCCAAAAATCCCACACAAACCCTAATCGATTTTCCCTCTATTTCAAGTTCTATTTGAAGGTAAAACCTAGAGTTTGAAGAACCAAGGGAAGGGCTGAGTTATCCAACAAATAAGGTAAGTTACTACCATCTTTCATAAATTTTTCTCTTCTTTGAATTCATGGTAATTCTTTCGATACATGTAAGAACTCACGGAACGGTGATCGGAAGCCGTGAGTTCGAGTTATTCACTTGTAGCGGACTGTTTTGTGTTTCTATTGGGCTGCATGTTTTACTAATATTTTGTGGTATTTTGGAGGTGTAAGGGTGTGGATGAACACCATATATATGTAGGGTTTTGGGCTGATAGTGATTCATAACATTTCCGGGTCGTTTGACACGACTACGGTGGTCATCGTATGTATGATGTAATTAGGTTGTGCGTGGACTATTTTGGGAGGCTCAATATGTTTATTATTGGTGTTGTTTGGGCTGTTTGGTTATTGTTTGGAATGGTGTGAAGTCATATATATAGGGGAGGTGCTGTCCGTTTCAACGTAAAATAGGTTGTGGTCGATACATAATAGTTATGACGCTTAAATTATAATGATAGTATCGTTTCTCTTATTGTAGACTAAGGAGTTGTGACACTTGCATAGCATGTGATTGGGGCAGTATATACAAGGTATGTGAGGCTATCCCTTTTCTTCTTTTGCACGACTCCGATTGTACATAATGTAATGAACGAGCTTCCAAAGATACTCTACTCTTAGAAGCTAGCAGTACTTACATTGCTTTACCTCTTATGGAACGATTGATGTTAATGTTGCTTCTCTTATTCTTATGTTATCAATGTTGTTGGTACTTCCTGACTCTTATAAAGTTCATAGTGAAGAGTTAGTCCTAATAACGTGTACAAAGGATACCGACCTTACGTCACTCCAAAAGGTTTAGAATGTGATTCCATAAGTCGAGCATGCATTATATATATGTATCTATTTTACTCTACCGAACCACACTATAGTTGGCTGGGTACGACACCTATTGTGCAACCACTGATCAGTTGGGTTTTACCGAGATATTGTGCAACCACTGATCAGTTGGGTTTTACCGAGCTCCACGTGGTCGGGTACGATTTTACCGAGCCTTATGATGGCCGGGCACATTTTTACCAAGCCTATTATGGCTGGGTACGATATGATGATGATGATGCCCACAGAGGCGTATGTTTTAATAGTTTATGTATACATACAAATGTATCATGCATTTCATGTCAGTAGCCCTCAGAGGTACTCAGATGTTCCAGGTTGTATATTCTCTATCCCTACTTACATTACTATTTATATTTATGGTTCCCTGCTTTACATACTCAGTACTTTATTCGTACTGACGTCCTTTTGTTTGTGGACGCTGCATGTTGTGCTGCAGGCCCTAATAGACAGGCAGGTGCAGCTCCCCCACCACATTAGGTTGTCCAGTTCAACAGTGATTGGCGAGATCCCTTCTCCGAACTTGCCGTGGTCTTAGTATGCATTTTTGTTATAGACATTATGGGTAGGTCGGGGCCCTGTTCCGGTTATGTTGTAGCACTTATGTTCATTTAGAGGCTCATAGACAAGTGTCGACTCATGTATAGTTTGGTATGCCTTGTCGGCTGGTTTTTGTTGTATAGTCTTTCATGGTAGTGTGGTAGCTCGTACCTTATATGTAGTTTCTTGATTGTCTGGTCATCCCCTGCTATGTATGTTCATGCCATCATATTTTATTGTTTGTTGTCCATGATCCATGTCTACCATTTATATTGATCTCGTCAACCCTAAAAGATAAAAAAAAAAAAGGTTAGATAAAATGTACGTTGGTGCTCGACAAGTATGGTCGGGTGCTAGTCATGGCCCTCCAGTTTGGGTCGTGACAAATTTGGTATCAGAGCAAGTCTGTCCTAGGGATTGTCTATGAGCCGTGTCTAGTAGAGTCTTGACTATGGATGTGTAGCGTGCCACATTTATAATCAGGAGGCTACATGACATCTAGGGTTGTTACCTTCTTCCTGAATCTAGATCGGTTTTCAGCAGTCAACAGGTCGTGGTAGAGGTAGAGGTGCAGTGCTGAGTTTGAGGGGTGGTCAAAATCGAACCTATGCTCTAGTAGGTCGACAGGATCTCGAATCGTCTCCAAATGTTGTTACAGGTATATTATCTGTGTTTTCTTATGATGTATATGCGCTGATTGATCTGGGATCTACATTATCATATCTTACGCCCTTTGTGGCTAATAAGTTTGGCATTGAACCAGAATTGATAAGTAAACCCCTTGCGGTATCTACTCCGATAGGAGATTTTGTGATTGCTAGAAGGGTATATAGAGGTTGCACTGTGATGATTTGTAGTCATCAAACCTCGACAAATTTATTTGAGTTAGAAATGGTTGATTTTGATGTGATAATGGGAATGGACTGGTTGGCCTCATGCTATGCAAATGTTGACTACCGTACGAAGATAGTTAGGTTTCAATTTCCTGGTGAACCCATCATTGAATGGAAAGGGAATATTGCTACACAAAAAGGTAGGTTTATTTCCTATCTTAAGGCAAGGAAAATGATCTCAAAAGGTTACATTTATCATTTCGTTCGCATTAGGGATGCAGAGGCGAAACCGCCTACTTTACAATCAATCCCCGTGGTCAACGAATTCCCAGATGTTTTTGCAGATGAACTCCCAGGCCTTCCTCCTTAAAGGGAGATTGAGTTTAGCATTGATGTGTTGCCTGACACTCAACCGATCTCTATCCCTCCATACAGAATGGCCCCGGCAGAGTTGCGAGAGTTGAAGGTGCAATTGAAGGACTTGCTGGATAAGGGCTTTATTAGACCTAGCACTTCACCTTGGGGTGCACCAGTCCTATTCGTGCGGAAGAAAGATGGGTCGTTACGGATGTGTATCGACTATCGACAGTTGAATAAGTCTACTATAAAGAACAAGTATCCACTTCCAAGAATTGATGACCTATTTGACCAACTCCAGGGTGCCAAGTATTTCTCCAAGATTGATTTGCGTTCAGGGTATCATCAAGTGAGGGTTAAGGAGAAGGATATTCCAAAGACGGCCTTCCGGACAAGATACAGACACTTTGAGTTCTTGGTGATGTCGTTCGGGCTAACAAATGCCCCAACAGCTTTTATGGATCTCATGAATACTATATTTAGGCCCTATCTTGATGTGTTCGTGATTGTATTCATTGATGATATTCTAGTGTATTCTTGTTCGGAGGTGGAACATGCGGGCCACTTGCGGATAGTATTACAGACGCTTCAGGATCGTAAGTTATATGCTAATCTCTCCAAATGTGAATTTTGGCTGAACTCAGTAGCGTTCCTTGGCCATGTGATATCTGACAAGGGTATTAGTGTCGACACTCAGAAGATCGATGCAGTAAAGAATTGGACGAGACCTACAATACCATCAGAAGTCCGCAACTTCCTAGTTCTAGCAGGATATTATAGGCGGTTTGTGGAAGGGTTTTCCTCTATATCATCACCATTGACTAAGTTAACACAGAAAGCTACCAAGTTCCAGTGGTTTGACACTTGTGAACATAGTTTTTAGGAGCTGATGAATCGATTGACATCCGCACCAGTGCTCACTCTTCCTGAAGGAACAGAAGGTTATGTGGTATATTGTGATGCCTCAGGTATAGGTTTGGGGTGGGTATTGATGCAGAGTGGGAAGGTGATTGCTTATGCATCAGGACAATTGAAGAAGCATGAAAAGAATTATCCAACCCATGATTTGAAATTGGCTGCAGTAATATATGCTTTGAAGATATGGCGGCACTACTTATACGACGTCCATGTTGACATCTACACAGATCACAAGAGCTTACAATACATCTTCAAGCAGAAAGAGTTGAATTTGAGGCAGCATAGGTGGCTTGAATTATTGAAAGATTACGACATCGAGATATTGTATCATCTCGGTAAAGCTAATGTTGTGGTAGACGCTCTCAGCTATAAATCAATGGGAAACTTAGTACATATTGATGTGGGTAGATGGGGGTTGACTAAAGAGCTTCATCAGCTAGCCAATATGAGAATCAGATTGGTAGACTCTGATGACGGAGGTGTTACTGTACAGAATACATCAGAATCATCTTTGGTAGCCGAGGTAAAAGCACGGAAATATAAAGATCCTATCTTTGTACGATTAAGAGAGAGAATTCAGCAGTGTAAAAGTATGGCTTTTGAGATCGGAAGAGATGGGGCACTGAGATACCAGGGCCGATTATGTGTGCCTAATGTGGCAGGATTGCGAGAGAAGAATATGAATGAGATTCATCAATCCCGATATTCCATCCATCCCGGCTCGACAAAGATGTATCATGATGTCAAGGAGCAGTATTGGTGGGATAACATGAAGAAGTCTATTGCAGAATTTGTAGCCTAGTGTCCCAATTGTCAACAAGTAAAGATAGAACATCAGAAACCCGGTGGATTGCTTCAGAATATAGAGATTCCGACTTGGAAATGGAAGATGATTAATATGGACTTTATTATTGGATTACCTCGCTCTTATCATAAGTTTGACTCTATCTGGGTGATAATTGATCAACTTACAAAATGTGCCCATTTTCTGCCAGTTAAGACAACCTACACGGCTGAAGATTATGCGAAGTTGTATATCAAGGAGATTGTTAGGCTTCATGGTGTGCCGATATCTATTATATCAGACCGAGCATCTCAATTTACAGCTAACTTTTGGAGGTCTTTTCAGAAGGGTTTAGGCACACAAGTGAATCTCAGCACTGCATTTCATCCGCAGACTGACGGACAGGCTGAACGTACCATTCAGACACTGGAAGATATGCTACGAGCATGTGTTCTAGATATTAAGGGAAATTGGGATGACCATATTCCACTCATAGAATTCGCCTACAATAATAGCTACCATTCCAGTATTAAAATGGCCCCATACGAGGCACTATACAGGAAAAGATGTAGATCACCAGTTGGATGGTTCGAAGTCGGTGAAATAGAATTATATGGGCTAGATTTGATTCACCAAGCTATTGAGAAGGTGAAAGTGATACAGGAGCGATTGAAGATGGCACAAAGCAGGCAAAAATCTTATTCCGATGTCCGACGTCGTGATCTGGAGTTTGAGGTTGGTGATTGGGTTTTCCTGAGGATCTCACCAATGAAGGGTATTATGCATTTTGGGAAGAAAGGTAAGCTGAGTCCAAGGTATATGAGGCCGTATAAAATTCTTCGACGGATTGGACAAGTTGCTTATGAGTTAGAATTGCCATCCGAATTGAAATTTGTCCACCCTGTATTCCATGTATCTATGTTAAGGAAATGTATTGGAGACCCTTCTCGAGTCGTCCCTATCAAATATGTACAAGTTACAAAGGACCTATCATATGAAGAAGTGCCAGTGGCTATATTAGATCGACAAGTTCACAAGCTGAGAACAAAAGATGTAGCTTCCATTAAAGTATTGTGGAGGAACAAGAATATGGAAGAAATAACATGGGAAGCAGAAGAGGAGATGAAGTCTAAATACCCGTACCTATTCCAGAATGAAGATAACAAGGATGCTGGTGGAACACATGATACATTGGAAGGTGAAATGGCTCTATGAGGTAAGCAATAACTTGAGAATACTCTTCCTTAATACAAAATGGCGATATGCAGATAATGTACATGTCCATAATGCTTTGCATACTCTTGTAAGGCCATACGTTGAGTTAACCGCTTGCAAGTTTGTCCTCTATTTATGGGAGAAACTTGACCGGAATCCACGATGATTTAAACTCCCCATGAACCCTTACATTCGAGGACGAATGTTCCTAAGGGGGGAAGGGTGTTACAACCCATATCCACACGCGTTAGTTCATGCCATATATTAGTTAACATAAATTCAAGAAGGAATTACCTTTGAGATGATAAGAAGTTAATCCTATTGGTCTTAAGTGATACAAGGGTGTATAAGGGTGATTAACAAGTATTAGAAGTTAAACGAATCAAGGATGTTGTAACTCGTATTTTCAGGTAAACCTAGAGGTTCTTAATACACTCAAGGTCATGTATTAAAGTGTTTGAATCATATAATATCCGTATCATAAGTCTTGAAGTCAAACGAGTTATGAAACAAAAGTGACAAACGTTGTCGCAACTTAGGTTCATAATTTTACTTAAACATTAGGTTAAATGTTTCTAAGCTTTTCTCCTAATTTACAAGGAATTACAGGGTGATCTACCCACCAAATTAAAGATCTACGAGTCTAGTTTCCAACGCATTAAACCATTTGTCAATACGATCTTGGAGTATATATATATTCATATTTTCGCAAGCCTGCGCAGATTGGTAGATGACAAGTAGGTGCATCACCTACTTGCCAAAATGATAGGACAAAATTAAAAGACCTAAGTCGGCCAAGAGAGGACTTTTAAGGGGTTATGAACTCAGTTATTTCATCCATATTTCAGACCCTCAAAACCAAAGTTAACCCCTGCAACTCCTCCCCAAAAATCCCACACAAACCCTAATCGATTTTCCCTCTCTTTCAAGTTCTATTTGAAGGTAAAACCTAGAGTTTGAAGAACCAAGGGAAGGGCTGAGTTATCCAAAAAGTAATGTAAGTTACTGTCATGTTTCATATATTTTTCTCTGCTATGAATTCATGGTAATTCGTTCTATACATGTAAGAACTCACGGGACTGTGATCGGAAGCCGTGAATTCGAGTTATTCACTTGTAGCAGACTGTTTTGTGGACTGTTTTGTATTGTTATTGGGCTGCGTGTTTTACTACTATTTTGTGGAGTTTTGAAGGTGTAAGGGTGTGGAGGAATACCATATATATGTAGGGTTGTGGGATGATAGTGATTCGTAATATTTCCGGGTCGTTTGACACGACTACGGTGGTCGTCGTATGTATGATGTAATTAGGTTGTGTGTGGACTGTTTTGGGAGGCTCAATATATTTATTATTGATGTTGTTTGGGCTGTTTGGTGATTGTTTGGAATGGTGTCAAGTCATATATATATAGGGGAGGTGCTGTCCGTTTCTACGTAAAATAGGTTGTGATCGATACATAATAGTTATGACACTTAAATGATAACGATAGTATCGTTTCTCTTATAGTAGACTAAGGAGTTGTGACAATTGCATAGCTTGTGATTGGGGAAGTATATACAAGGTATGTGAGGCTATCCCTTTTCTTCTTTTGCACGACTCCGATTGTACATAATGTAATGAACGAGCTTCCAAAGATACTCTACTCTTAGAAGCTAGCAGTACTTACATTGCTTTCCCTCTTATGGAACGATTGATGTTAATGTTGCTTCTCTTATTCTTATGTTATCAATGTTGTTGGTACTTCCTGACTCTTATAAGGTTCGTAATGAAGAGTTGGTCCTAATAACGTGTACAGAGGATACCGACCTTACGTCACTCCGAAAGGTTTAGAATGTGATTCCATGAGTCGAGCATGCATTATATATATGTATCTATTTTACTCTACCGAGCCGCGCTATAGTCGGCCGGGTACGACACCTATTGTGCAACCACTGATCAGTTGGGTTTTACCGAGCTCCATGTGGTCGGGTACGATTCTACTGAGCCTTATGACGACCGGGTACATTTTTACCAAGCCTATTATGGCTGGGTATGATATGATGATGATGATGCCCATATATGCATATGTTTTAAAAGTGTATGTATACATACATATGTATCATGCATTTCATGTCAGTAGCCCTCAGGGGTACTTAGATGTTCCAGGTTGTATATTCTCTATCCCTGCTTACATTACTGTTCATATTTATTGTTCCTTGCCTTACATACTCAGTACTTTATTCGTACTGACGTCCTTTTATTTGTGGACGCTGCATGTCCTGCTGCATGCCCTAATAGACAGGCAGGTGAAGCTCCCCCACCACATTAGGTTGTCCAGTTCAGAAGTGATTGGCGAGATCCCTTCTCCAGACTTGTCGTGGTCTTGGTATGCATTTTTGTTATAGACATTATGGGTATGTCGGGGCCCTGTTCCGGCTATGTTGCAGCACTTATGTTCATTTAGAGGCTCATAGACAAGTGTCGACTCATGTATAGTTTGGTATGCCTTGTCGGCTGGTTTTTGTTGTATAGTCTTTCATGGTAGCGTGGTAGCTCGTACCTTATATGTAGTTTCTTGATTGTCTAGTCATCCCCTGCTATGTATGTTCATGTCATCATATTTTATTGCTGGTTGTCCATGATCCAGGTCTACCATTTATATTGATCTCGTCAACCCTAAAAGATAATAAAAAAAGGTTAGATAAAATGTACGTTGGTGCTCGGCAAGTATGGTCGGGTGCTAGTCATGGCCCTCCAGTTTGGGTCGTGACATGTTAATGTTTCAATATTGGACATACATCGAAAATATATTCATTGTAAAGTTGTTGATAGAAAGTCTAATTTCAAATCTGTAATGACAGTGATATATGGAAAGAATACTATAGCGGAAAGAAGGGACCTATAGGCTGGACTTTTGGGGGTTGGAAGTGCTATAAATGAACCATGGTGCATATGTGGTGAATTTAATACTCCCTTACACTCTACAGACAGAACAAGTGAGCATCAAGTCACAGAATATGAAAGACGAGAATTTCAACAAGTCTTACACTCTCTCAACTTTGACAGATATGAAAGCTTCTGGAAGATTTTTTATTTGGACAAATAGCATGTATGGAGCAAATTTGACAGTTTTATGTAATGCTCCTTGGACCATAGAATTTTGTAATCTAACTTCAAAGAAGTACCTTGTGTGCGTACCAAATATAAATATTTTAAATTTAAAGGTACGGAATGTGCACATGGCTAAAATATAACTATTTTAAATTTAAAGGTATCGAGACACGGGAATGCGCACATAATCCTTTTTATTATTTAAGCATATTAATCCAAAGTTCGAATATGAACACATGAGCTAATATTTAAAGTGTGTCAAACTTTTCTGGCGTATTTAGAGTATACCATTTATTTGTCTTTTTTTTTTTTTTTTTTATCCTAGACAATTATTTATACTAATATTTTACCTAACAGTAAAGAAAATACTCTTCAAATATTTCTTCTTACTTGTGGAATATGATCCCTACTAGGACATTAATGTCTTCGCAGTAGCTAACAATGAATTCTTTTAGGATTTAACATACGAAAAAATGCAAAAAGCATAAAAATTGATCACTAAACGAAGTATGAAGAATAATGATCCAAAGTCACCTTAAAAAGACATGCCAAAGTTTAACTAATCTGTCCCTCGTGTATTAATCCTTTAAGCGCACAATGAACATAAAATTATACGTTTAATAACAAAAAGAACTATTAACCCAAATTAATTCAAATCTTTAAAACTACAAAAAAAAAATTATATTATTCCAAGACAGACACTACTTGTTTAACTTCTTAAAGAAATACCTAGATAAAGTATCTATCCCAATATTATAAAAAATCAGTTCAGCACAATTCAATATAAAGTATTGTTTAAAATTAACCATGTTGGCTCCATCCCCTTTCATTAATGAAATTTTTTGTACTTGTTAAACTATTCTAACACTAAGTTTAGTTAACCGAAGAAAAACCATATAATGCTTTAACTCCATGAAAACTGAAATACCATTCTTTACCCATATCTCCAATTGATGATCCTTTAAGATTGTAGATATACCGGACAAGAAAAAACAATATCATGCTTCAACTCATTATCACTTTTAATTGATAAGAATGAATTGAATCTCACCTTTTGCGAAAATCACAGAATAAGAACACAACGGCTAATCTGCTGATTTTTAAAGCTAGCAACGCAAACTTTTTAGAACCGCAAACAAAATCTCGAAATTTGGCTTCGAACTGAATAACTTAACCAAACTTTTCCTCCAAGTGAATTTTTCTATAAGAGAACAGATTCGTTTCTCTCAATCTCCGTTACTTTTTTACTTCTTTTGTGAAATGTTTTCTTTCTCTTTTCAACGTTACTTTCCTTCTGTTTCAAAGATTTTTTCTCCTTTTCAAAATATTGCCCTCCCTCCTTTATGTGAATGTGTGTCCTCTTATATGTAGATGTGTGGGTTATTATACGTAGATGTGTGGGATAATGGTGAGATGAGTGGAGGGAGTGGGAAGTGATTGTGAGGTGTGTGCTGTGAATGGAGAGGGAAACGTGAGGGATATGGGGATTAAGCATTTTTTTTTAAAAAAAAAAAGTAAAAATCAAATTTTTAAATAAAGTTTGATAACAAACTTCATTACTTTAACATGATTTTACTTCATTTCAAATCTTTTTTTTTTGTCTTTAATTTAAAAAGATAATTAAATTATGAAAATAAGAAGAATAACCAACATTTTTTACAATATAGGAAAATTAAATATTTATACACACACACACACACACACACACACACACACACACACACACACACACACACACACACACACAAATATATATATATATATATATATATATATATATATATATATATATAAAAATCTTTTTTAGAAATAAAATTTGTACTCCAAGAATGAGAGTATTTTTGTAGTTTTTATTTTTTTTAAATCAAACCTATTAAGAGTAAGATAAAAGCTTAAATATTAGGATATAATCTAAAAGAAAAATTTACACTAAAATAATATAGAATTTGATGGGGTAAAAAATAGCTGTTCATAGAGTCAGATGGTCCTCCCTAAGTACCACAATGAAAGACTAGTTGAGGAAATAAGGAAGAAGGCTTCAACCTAAATATAGTAACTTGAAGGAGAAATGACCATGTAAAAATAGCCACACTACAAAATCGTGTGCACTACAAAAGAAAGTGGCACCTACCGTGGCTAATAAACGGGAAGAAAAAAAAATCAAAAGTAATATTCGAGATCATATGAGTTGCACGAAAATTTCGGCATGCGTGGGAACTAAGATAAGCTAAGGATGCATGCAACAAGAGGACAGAAAGACCAGGAAAGGTAATAGCTTACGTTTAAAGAAAGCTGAGAAGGAACAAAAGGAATTATTCGATCAATGATCCAGAGTTCGTTACATTATGAACGCACTCAAGATTTCGGAGTATTATACATGCAACATTGTCACACCCCGAATTTCGCAAAGTCGGGATCGTGATGGCGCCTACTATTGAAAGTTAGGCAAGCCAACAGATACATTTCTAACTCATTAATTATTAACCCAAAAAGTAATAAATAATAGCTAAATCTAAGAAGATATATAAAGTGCGGAAGTTTTATAACAAATCAAAAACTCTAAAACAAGTCTACCCCAATGATCTGGTGTCACAATTTCACGAATATCTAAGAATTTCTACAAATACTCGTTTAAAGGAAATACAATTGTTCTCGAAATGAAAATAGACAGGAAAATCTAGGATAGAGGGAAAGGGACTCTAGGGTCTGCGAACGCCGGTATATCTACCTTGGGTCTCCTGTGGACTGGAGGCAGTAACCTCGAACTCTAATAAGCATTGTCCAGTACCGAGATCTGCATAGAAAGTGCAGAGTGCAGTATCATTATAACCGACTCCATGTACTGGTAAGTGCCGAGCCTAACCTCGGTGAAGTAGTGATGAGGCTAGGACAAGACAAATAATATAAATCTGTGCAGCTAAACAATATACTAACAGAATAAAAAGTATTAAAAACTGAGCAATATGAACGGGAAGGGGAAACATGCTATCGGGGTTCCAACATAAACAATCACAATAGTAAAGGAATGTGAACAGTTAGAACACTTGAACCGATAACAACAAATAAACACTTCAAACAGAAATGCACGACATCCCTCGTTGTGCTTTTACTCTCAATCCTCACCATGCAATCAATAATAGATACGTGCATGGCATCACCCTTCGTGCTTTATCACTCTTCCTCACCATATGATTAATATAAATGTGCACGGCATCACCCTTCGTGCTTTATCACTCTTCCCCACCATATGTATAGTGTAAATGTGCACGACATCACCCTTCATGCTTTATCACTCTTCCTCACCATATGCATAAATAGAAATGTGCACGACATCACCCTTCGTGCTTTATCACACTTCCTCACCATAAGCAACAACAGAAACAATAACAACCCGGCAAGGGCATCACAATCAAATAACTTCATTTCATCATTTAATTTCACAATAGAAATCTCAACTTGAGCCAAAACTCAACCAATATCCAAAACCAAGAAAAATATAGCAGGACTTGTTTAACATGAGTAATAACTTGTTTCAGTAGGAACAATACGTATAAAGGAACACAACGGTCACAAGTATAAGACTCACTCGCATGCTATGACCCGATAACACCATATAGATACTCGTGACCACACCTATATGTCGTACTCAACAACTAACAAGTAGCAAATAGGGCAAGCAATACCTAATCCCTCAAGCTAAGGTTATCCACAACACATACCTCGATTCTTCGACCAAACTCAAGCCTCAAATACCGTTTTTTCCCTTAGTTTCCACTTCCAATCCACTTGTATCTAGTCACAATTAACTTAATAACATCAATAAATACGAAACAACTCAATTTCAATGCTTAATTATAGGTTTTCTAACATTTTTTCCAAAAAGTCAAAAAACGACCCTGGGCCTGTTTGGTCAAAACTCGAGGTTCCAAACCAAAACTCATTCACCCATTCACCCACGAGCCCAAATTTTGCAATTAGTTTTGGAATCCGACCCCAAATCGAGGTCTAAATTGCAAAATTTGTAAAATCACTAATTCTCCTAAAATCCCTAATTTACTCCCTTAAGGAACAAGATTTAGGCCTAGAAATCTAATGGATGTTGATGGAAAATGAATGAAATGAGTTTAAGAAAACAAACCTATGATTTGGTGTTGAAATCCCTCTTTAAAAATTGCCCAAGGTCAAGTTCTATGGAAGAAAATATGAAATTTTTGTGTAATCCTGTGTTGGTTATGTTTTAAATTCGCTGGACAGACCTTCATAGCGTTCGCGAGAGGCCTGTCGCGATTGCGATACACAGAGGCCTAGGGCCTTCGCATTCGCGAGTCCATCTACGCATTCGCGTAAGGCAACTCCCCCCAGCTTTCGCGTTCGCGACCCAGTGGTCACGTTCGCGTAGAAGGACAAGACTCCCCTCCCCTAGGTCCCTTGACCATCTCGTTCGCAGGAGGCTGATCACGTTCGCGAAGGGTACCACCCCTAGTGCTTCGCATTCGCGTCCAGTCCTCCATGTTCGCGAAGAAGGAATTTCTCCCTCAGACAATTTACACTTCGCGATCGCGAAGCACAAAATACCTATGCACTTGCAGCAGCAAAACAACATAATTCCCTAAGTGCAAAACATCCCGAAACCTATCTGAAACTCACCTGATCCTTCGGAGCTCCAAACCAAACATGCACACAAGTCTAAAAACATCATACGGACTTGCTCGCCCGATCAAATAGCAAAAATAACACCTAGAACTACGAATTTAGCATCAAAATGAATGAAAATCTCCAGAACTCTTGAAGTTTCTATTTTCACAACCGAGGGTCCTAATTACATCATATAAACTTTGTTTCTTACCAAATTTCACAGACATAACTTAAATACCATATTAAACCTGTACCGGGCACCAGAACCAAAATAAGGGCCTGATACAACCAAGATTGAATGTTATTCAATTTCCAAAAACCATTATATTTTCAGTTAAACAATTTTCTTCAAAAATTCATTTCTCGAGCTAGGGACCTCGGAATTTAATCCCGGGCATATGCCCAAGTCCCATATTTTTCTACAGACCCTTCGAGACCGTCAAATCATGAGTACAGTTCATTTACCCAAAATGTTGACAGAAGTCAACTTAATTCAATTTTAAAGGCAAAATTTAGCATTTTCTCAAATTTTCACATAAAGGCTTTCCGGAAGCGCGCCGGACTGTGCACACAATTCAAGGAGAAAGAAAATGAGATCTTGAAGGCCTCGGAACCCCGAATTGGGTTCTAAAACATGAGATGACCCTTTTGGGTCATCACATTCTCCACCTCTAAAACAACCGTTCGTCCTCGAACGGACATATAAAGGTACTTGAGCTAGAGAAAAGATGGGGATATCTGCTCCGCATGTCGGACTCGGACTCCCAGATAGCTGCTTCGACAGGCTGACCTCTCTACTAAACACGGGCTGAAGGATAGCTCTTCGATCTCAACTGACGAACCTGTCAGTCTAGAACAACTACCATCTCCTCCTCATAGCTCAAGTCCTTGTCCAACTGGACAGTGCTAAAGTCTAACATGTGGGATGGATCGCCGTGATACTCCGAAGCATGGACACATGAAACACTGGATGTACTGCTGATAAGCTTGGAATGCATGTCTGTAAGCCACCTCTCCCACTTGATCAAGGATCTCAAAAGGCCCGATGAACCTAGGGCTTAACTTGCCCTTCTTCCTAAATCTCATCACACCCTTCATGGACGACACTCGAAGCAACACTCTTTCCCGACTATGAATGCCACATCACGAATCTTTCGGTCGGCATAACTCTTTTGCTTGGACTGAGCTGTGTGACACCTATCCTGAATGATCTTAACCTTATTTAAGGGATCCTAAACTAAATCTTTACCCAACAACCGAGTTTCCCCAGGCTCAAACCACCCAACTGGCGATCGACACCATCTACCATATGATGCCTCATAAGGGGTCATCTGGATGCTTGACTGATAACTGTAGTTGTAGGAAAACTCCGCTAATGGTAAGAACTGATCCCAAGAACCTCCAAAGTCAATAACACATGCGCGAAGCATATCCTCCGAAATCTGAATAGTACACTCGGACTGTCTGTCCATCTGAGGATGAAATGTTGTGCTCAACTCAACCCGCGTACCCAACTCACGCTGTATTGCCCTCCAGAAATGCAAGGTAAACTACGTACCTCGATCGGAAATAATAGACACGGGAACACCATGAAGACGAACGGTCTCCAAGATATAGATCTCAGCCAACCGTTCTGAGAAATAGGAAACTGCCACAGGAATGAAATGTGTTGACTTAGTCAGCCTATCAACAATAACCCATAATCCATCGAACTTCCTCTGAGTAAGCGGGAGCCCAACAATAAAATCCATGGTAATACGCTCCCACTTCCACTCAGAAATCTCAATCTTCTAAACCAAACCACCAGGCCTCTGATGCGCGTACTTTTCCTGCTGATAATTGAAACACCGCGCTACATATGCAACAATATCCTTCTTCATCCTCCTCCAACAACGATGTTGCAGCAAGTCCTGATACATCTTAGTGGAGCCCGGATGGATAGAATACCGGAACTATGGGCCTCCTCTAGAATCAAATCACGAAGTCCATCCACATTAAGCACACAAACTTGATGCTACATCCTCAAAACTCCGTCATCTCCAACTGTAACCTGCTTGGCACCTCCATGTCGCATTGTGTCCCTAAGGACAAACAAATGAGGATCATTATACTGCTGAGTCCTAATACGCTCAAATAATGAAGAATGAGCGACTGTACAAGCTAAAACATAGCTGGGCTCAGAAATATCCACCTCACGAACTGATTAGCTAAAGCCTGAACATCCAAAGCAAGCAGTCTCTCACCAACTGGAATATATGCAAGGCTGCCCATACTGGCTGAATCCTTACTCAAAGCATCGGCCACTACATTAGCCTTACCACGATGTTAAATGATGGTTATATCCTAGTCTTTCACTAGCTCCAACCACCTTCTCTGCCTGAAATTTAGCTCCTTTTGCTTGAACAAGTACTGTAAACTCTTATGATCCGTGAACACCTCACATGACACGCCATATAAATAATGCCTCCAAATCTTCAGCAGGTGAACAATGGCTTCTAGCTCTAAATCATGAATTGAATAGTTCTTTTCGTGAATTTTCAACTGTTACGAAGCATATGCAATAACCTTTCCATTCAGCATCAACACCTCACCAAGTCCAATACAAGATGTATCACAATATACTATATATGGCCCTAAACCTGCGGGCAATACCAACACCGACCCGTAGTCAAAGCTGTCTTGACCTTCTGAAAGCTTGCCTCACACTCGTCCGACCACCTGAACCAGGCACCCTTCTGGGTCAATCTGGTCATCGGGGTTGCTATAAATGAAAACCCTCCACAAACTGGCGGTAATAACCCTCTAAACCTAAGAAACTCCGGATCTCAGTAGCTAATGTGGGTCTAGGCCAGTACTTGATTGCCTTAATCTTCTTGGGAACTCCTCAACAAGAGAACAACTGAACTCAACCAAAACTCGTATTTCAAAAACTTAGCGTATAACTGGCTGTCTCTCTGAGTCTAAAGAATGACTCGAAGATGCTGCTCGTGCTCCTCTCGGTTGCGGGAATAGATCAAGATATCATTAATGAAAATAATTACAAATGAATCCAGGTAGGGTTTAAACACTCGATTCATCAAATGCAGAAATGATGGTGGGGCATTTGTCAACCCAAATGACTTCACCAAAAACTCATAATGCCCGTACCGAGAGCAAAAAGCTCTCTTAGGGTCTCAAATGCCCTAATCCTTAACTGATGGTAGCGAGATCTCAAGTCTATCTTCAAAAATACTTTGGCACTGTGAAGCTGATAAAATAAATCATCAATCCTCGGTAATGGATACTTGTTCTTGATGGTGACTTTGTTCAACTGCCGATAGCCTATGCACATCCTTATCCACCCATCCTTCTTCTTTACGAATAATACCGGCGTACCCCAAGGTGAGACACTAGGTCGAATAAAGCCTTTATCAAGTAGATCTTGCAATTGCACCTTCAACTCTTTCAACTCTCGCGGGGCCATACGATATGGCGAAATAGAAATAGGCTGAGTGCCCGGAGCTAAATCAATGCAAAAGTCAATATCTCTATCGGGTGGCATCCCCAGTATGTTTGTAGGAAATACCTCTAGAAACTCCTGAACAACTGGCACAGAATCAATAGAAGGAATCTCAACACAAGAATCGGGAACATAAGCTAAATAAGTCAACCACCCCATCTCAACCATACGCCGAGCCTTTTTATAAGAGATAACCCTACTAGTAGAATGACCAGGAGTCCCTCTCCTTTCTAATTGAGGCAACCCTAGCAATGCTAAGGTCACAGTCTTGGCGTGACAATCCAATATGGCATGATAGGGCGACAACCAATCCATCCCCAAGATGACATTAAAATCCACCATATCGAGAAGTAGTAGATCTACACTAGTCTCAAGACCCCCAATAACAACCATGCACAAACGATAGACACGATCTACAACAATAGAATCACCCACCAGTGTGGACACATATACAGGAGCACTCAAAGAATCACGAGGCACAACCAAATATGAAGAAAAATAAGAAGACACATAGGAGTATGTACACCCTGGATCAAATAGAACGGAAACATCTCTACTACAAAACAGAACAATACCTGTGATAACTACATCGGAGGACTCAACCTCAGGCCTGGATAGGAAAGCATACCATTAAGGATGGGCCCCGCCACTCTAAACTACTTCCCTGGGATGGCCTACTATTGGTTGGCCTCCACCTCTAGCGGTCTGACCTCCACCTCTTACACCTCAACCTCCACCTCTAGCTGCTGACCCCTACCTCTAGCTGGTTGAGCGGGCGGTGGAACACCTTATGACGGAACATGGCACGAGAACCTTGATGTTGGGAACTACTCAAGGCTCGAGGGAAAAATCTAGCAATGTGCCTCAGATCACCACAAGTATAGTAAGACTTTGGTTGTTGAGACTGCTGACCTTGACACTGACCCTAGAGGCTTGAGTAACTACCCTAAAAACTCTGGAGCAAAGGTGCACTGACAGGAGCTTGTGGTGCACTGTAAGGTAGCTGATCAGAATACTGCATATGAGAACCACAACCACCTGGAGCACCGTGAGAAGCCTTAAGTGCTGAATGAAATGGCCTGGGAGGATGGCCTCTACCAAAAGAATCCTTGCCTCCAAATGAGGCACCACTGAACCTGCTAGAATGATGAGCCCTCTTGTCAGACCCCTAACTACAACCTTGAGGTAAAACGATCTCGACTCGCCTGGCCGCATTGGCCTCATCCTGAAAAGAAATCTCGCTCCTGGTCTCTTTAGCCATCTGCAATCTAATAGGTTGAGCGAGTCCCTCAATAAACCTCCTCACCCTCTCTCTCTCTATGGGGAGTATAGGAAGATAATGACGAGCCAAATCAATAAACCTTGTCTTGTACTAAGTGACAATCATAAAACCTTGTTGAAGACGCTTGAACCACCTGCGGTATTCCTCTCTCTGAGTGACGGGAAGAAACTTCTCGAGAAATAGCTGAGAGAACTAGTCCCAAGTCAAAGCAGGTGACCCAGCTGGTCTAGCTAAACAATAATGCCTCCACTATTTCTTGGTGGAACCTGACAGACAAAAGGCAGCAAAGTCGACCCAATTGGTCTCCACTATCCCCATGTTACATAGAACCTCATGATAGCTGTCCAGATAGTCCTGGGGATCCTCTAAAGATGTACTGCCATAGGTAGTAGTGAAAATCTTGATAAACCTGCCCAATCTCCACAAAGCATCTGAAGACATAACTGACCCATCAACGGTCTGAGCTACAACACGCGGTAGAACTACCCCAACTGGCTTAGCTACTAGAGTCTAAAACTGTAGAGCCATCTGCTCGGAGTACGAGTAGCGGGAGTCTGTGCTCCTCCCCTAGCCCGAGAGATGGCTGGTGCTACAAGAAGTATGCTGGCATGAGTAGCACTCTTCATAAGGCCCACCAGATGGACCAAAGCGTCCTGAAATACCAGAGTAGCAATGAACCCCTCCGGAGCTTAAGCTGCCTCTATTGGAACAGTCTAGGCTGAACCTCATCATCAAACTATACCCGAGGCTCTGCCACTTGTGCAGCTGCTCTGGGCTGAGCCCTGCCCCTGCCTCGGCCTTTAGCACGGCCTCAGCCTCGTCCTCTGCCCCTCGTAAGAGTTGTCGTTAGGGGCTCGAGCTGCTGATCAGTAGATGAAGCGATACGTGTTCTCGCCATCTACGAAAGGATAGAGTAAGAGTTCAATTAGCATTGAGAAATCAAATCGCACAATAGAGAATAATAGATGTGAAGTTATTTCTAAACTCTGTAGCCTCTGGGGATAAGCACAGACATCTCCGTACCGATCCCTTAGACTCTACCTAGCTTGTTTGTGAATTGTGAGACCTAGTCAACCTAGTGCTCTGATACCAACTTATCACGATCCGGATTTCCCACCGTCGGGATCGTGATGGCGCATACTCTTGAAAGCTAGGCAAGCCAACAGACACATTTGTAATGCATTAATTATTAACCCAAACAGTAATAAATAATAGCTAAAGCTAAGCAGATATATAAAATGCGGAAGTTTTGTTACAGATCCAAAACTCTAAAACAAGTCTACCCCTATGATCTCGTGTCACAATTTCATGAACATCTAAGAATTTCTACAAATACTTGTTTAAAGGAAATACAACTATTCCCAAAATGAAAAGATACAAGAAAATATAGGATAGAGGGAATGGGACTTCAGGGTATGCGAACGCCAGCAGATCTACCTTAGGTCTCCTGTGGACTAAAGATAGCAACCTCGAACTCTAATCAGTATGGTCCAGTATCGGGATTTACACAAAAAGTTTAGAGTGCACTATCAGTACAACCTACCCCATGTACTGGTAAGTGTAAAATGCAGTAATGAATGCATGGTATCGCCCTAGGTGGATCATTCTAATCATTTCAGATGTTCCCCGATTAGACGTGAGACCTAGTGATTACGTAAGAAGTTTCAAGTTATCAGTGGTCAATTGCAGATCAATATTGAGGTGAATCAACAATGGATGGACAAAAATCACAAAGTATGAGATGAGATTAGGCCGTCATTCTTAAGATGAACAGTAATGTGGTATCACTAAAGGACTTAGATTTACACATATTGGATAAGCAACGAGAATAACCTGGAGTTTGGTAAAAGACATCAGTAATGATAAATCAAGGTATGATTTATGGTATATTATGACCCACTTCGATGTAGTAAAGTCATGCGGATAGATAACCAGGCCTATGAAATAAGATATAGCAATATTCGTAAGTTCAAAAAAGTACCGAGCAAAGAACTTCAAGTATAACTATAGATGCCCAGAGGGAAATCTTGTCAAGTTCTGTATATGTTTACAAAGTGAGGCCTAGAGATTGGCAAAAAGCTGGAGGGAAAAGGAGAGAAGAGTTGCATAGGCGCACTCAAAAGGTAGGAGTCATACATGTTGCATGATAAAAGGTAGAAACAGTTACGAGATTGGAAGGATTCCGACTACAAGTCATGGTATGAGAAGGAGGCCTAAGGGGAGAATGCCCTGGACTTTGGATTTATTTACAAGAACAACTGACTGGATGGCAAGAAGAGTACTAAAGTATTTGCAAGAGCTATGGATTATGAGAATGATAAGTTCATCAGTCAACATTCGAGGACGAATATTCCAGAGCAGGGAATGATGTTCTACCCCATGTTTTCATACGTGGAAGTACGCCATAAGTAAATTTATATAAGCTCGGAAATGAGATGTTACATCCCGCATTTCCGTACGTTGAAGTTTTGCCTTAAGTTAACCGACATAAGTTCGGGAATGAGATTATTTTGAGATTATAAGTACTATGCTATTTCAAACAAGTGATAAGTAAATTTGTGAATGAGAGAGGGCAAGCGAATCGAAGAAAATGAGTTTCTTCGAGGTTTGACATTTGGAGATAAACTATGATTTGAGCTATAGTACCCGGTATTTATGGACTGATGTCATACAAGGTACCACATGATCATAATAGTAAGGTGTGAAAAGTGTGTTAAAAGTGAGTAGTACCATAAGTAATTTGAGATAATTCCTAATTATGTGGATAATTGGGTAATTATGGATTAATGGGAGATTAACAAATCAATTAAGGAATTAATCAAATAATTATTTGGGTAAGTTGATTAAGTTCCCAAACGTGGCAGCCCACTATGCCATATGGTGACTCTTGAATAAAATGGAGAGGTAGCACATTTTAAAGAAGGTATGTGACACACGTCTTGAATGGTAGGGCCCACACCACAAAGACATAAAATCCATCTCTAAATTAAAATTAAAGATGTATTACATCTATGTGAAAGGCTTCAGCAAGGTGAGCTTCATTTAGCAACGTGAGTTGCTTCAATCTCTCACTCAAACGAGACTTCGTAATGTTATAGCAACGGGATTTTGTGATTCTAAGGGAGTACATCGCAATCTTTCTTAAGAATATCATACGGATTTTCCCTACTTCGATCTGCCATTATGTGTTCTTTTCTTTAAAAAACGTGTGTTAGAGGAATTGTCAAGGGAATCGGTCCAGGTATGTTAAGTCTATCCCTTCTTTCGTTTTGGTATGATCCATACAACACAAACGAAACGAGCAAATGCACAACTTTCATAAATGACTCTATTCATATAAGTAATAGAAGTGCCTAGGTAGGCTATCAGCTCAACGAAAGATGTTGGTGCGCTTCATTTGCTCCGGAGTTTGGTCAGTATGATTTCGACGTGCATTGTTTAGTAAGGCGGAGCCCTATCACGACCTTTATGGTATTTATATACTCTTAGACACTTGTAGACATATGTCATGTACATAACTATTGTATGGCCTTGTCGGCATATGTTTAGTGTACGAGTGGTCATTTGGTCTTATAGGCCTGTATGTTTTATGTATAAGTTGGTATTACATGTTTTATTCTAGTTATCCTATGGAAACCTTTCTGTCTCATTTACATATGATATAATGATACGAAAAGATGCATTAGGTTAGTACTCGGTTGAGTAAGGTACCAGATGCCCGTCGCGGCCCATCGGGTTGGATCGTGACACTCAACTTATGAGCTTTCAACTTATACAACTCACGCCGAATCATATTAAATCAACTCGGAATAAGGTCAAAATTTGCACACAAGTCCCAAATGACATGATAGAGCTATTCAAACTCTCGGATTCCCAATCCGAACATGATATCAACAAAGTCAACTCCCGATCAAACCTCTCAACCTTCCAAACCTTCAACTTTTCTAACTTTCGCCAAAATGCATCAAATCAACCTACGGACCTCCAAATCCAAATCTGGGCATACGCATAAGTCCAAAATACGTAGCTATTGGAATCATCAAAATGCTATTCCAGAGTCATCTACAAACAAGTCAAACTCTTGTCAATTTTTGCCACTTAAACTTCCAAAACAAGAATCATTCTTCTAAATCGATCTCGAATCATCCAAAAAACAAACCCAACCAGATACACAAGTCATAATATATAATACGAAGCTACTCGAGACCTTAAGCCACTGAACGGGATGTTAATTCTCAAAATAACTGGTCGGGTCTTTACGTTTTCCTATCTTAAACAAATGTTCATTCTTGAACGTGCCAAAAATTGTTCCGAAGTCATCAAATCACCGAATGAACTCACCATACATATAATCGCGGGTTACCTGATGTCATCCCAATCCACATAAGCTTGACAAAACCATCTGAACTGAAGTTTTTTCCTTCCACTCATATCGATAAGCTTTAGAACCAAATTTTTCACCATCCAATCATTTTCCAAAGACCTGATTCCTACATAAACACATCGTACCAACCTCAAACAGCTGCCACAACACATTCATACACCCACAAGGTTTGACCACCCGACGTAATACATCACCAACATGACTATAACAACATCTCTGACCACCATAGCTGCCCATAATCAAATCCAACATCGGCAAATAACCTCATATCAGCTAAAACCTTATCCTAAACCTTCACAACACTAACAACGATGCAAGAAATATGAAGATCTCATAACCACTCACCCAAATCAACAATTCACACCCAATGCCACCTGGGCACACACCCCGCAAGCTAAAACCCAATTAGCACAACGCGAATATGACTGAATATTGAAAGAGGAACACATGAGAGAACTATCAAACAAGACGGACAGTTACAACTCTCTATCAGTACCATACTACGAATCAATTCCACAAAGGAGAATCAAAGCATATGAACTAATCATAAGGATCTCATCCTAATATAACTCCAGCGTAACAGGTAGACCGATTCAAACATATCAAACCACATGAAAATGCGAGGGTCTCATCCATAGATCTGAATCACAAGTAGAATACACATCTCACCAACCGAAAACTTCCTCTAACTCAATTCCGCAAAACAAAATTATCGCGTATAATAGATTTCCCACACTGGTAGATAACCTAAATTATAAATCATAACCAAACCACCCAAAAATGTTACACCCCATATTTTCGTACATATAAGTGCATCTTAAGCAAACTAATGTAAGACCTAAAATGAAATCATCTTTAGAAGTATATAAAGTAAGTTATCATGTTACCTCGGAAGTTACAAATATTTAAAATCATGAACAACAAGAACAAAGAGGGTTGGAAGGCTTAGAAGCTAAGAAATTGAAGAAAATAATGTTTCGTGGAAAGTCAGGTTGGGAATGTTATAACCCGTGCCTTTAAGGTCAAGCAAGTTGTGGAACAAAAGTCGATGAAAGTCATCACAAGTTACGTTCATAAGTTTTACTAAAATTTAGGTCAAATGTAACTGCGATTTCCTCCAAATATAATTAGAGTTACGGGGTGTTCCACCCATCAAATTGGATACCTATGAGTCTAGTTGCTAAGGCATTAAATCGTTTGTTAATATGTGATAGAATAGAAAGGTCCACCAAAGTCTATAGAGAACCAAATTCTCTATTAGGTTCAACAGTATACACGCACACTGTAGTAAATAAATGACAAGAGGAATTTTACGTGGAAAATTCTCAGCTCAACGGGATTAAAAATCACGACCTACTCTTGTAGGATTTCAATTTCACTACTTAGCAAATTTTAGATTACAACCTATGAAACCTAGGAATTAACCTCTTAATCCCTCACTAACTTGTAATACTCTATTACAAGCCACTTTGTAATAACTCTATTACAAAGACTTCACAATTTGACTAACTCTAGCCAAGACTCAAACACACAGGTTTAAGGTTTATGAGTGTTTCCTACAGAATGCTTCTGAACAAACTAGATAGGAATTATAATTGAAGAACTATTACAAAGTTACAACTTAACTAAGGACATACAATAACTTGATGTGGGAACTGGTCCGTAGTTGTTTTGTTCTTTGTTCTTGATGCGCTTGAGAATTGTTTCCTGGATGATCATGTGAGTGAGCTTGAGTGGAATCTCTAAGCGTTCAAGTGAATGTATTTTATCACCCTTGATGTTAATAATACATGTATGACCTCACATACAATGATTTATGCAAGGTAGGTAAAAAGCCTTCCAAGAAAAGTTGACTGTTGCACTGTTCCTGTACTGTAGCGTGTGCAGGCAGCAACTTTCTAGCAAGAGAGTTGACTTCGAACAGTCTCCTCGGGAACTTGTAGGGACCTGTTCCCTCAGTAGTTCCTTCCACTCTAAAGAGTTGAATCATATCCCAATATGGATCCCGACCTAGATACTTGTGATCTTAAGGTCTTGTAAATGTGTAACAGGTTCCTTATGTGGTTTTGGATAGTATGTTTTTTGGAATCATCAAAAAATAAAACAAAGCACTTGTAACCTATCGATTTCCCCCTTTTTGATGATGACAAACTCATAATTAATAATCCCATATTCCAAGCTGGATCCCAACCTGGAACCTTGTGATCTTAATGTCTTGTAAATGTGTAACAGGTTCCTTATCTGGTTCTGGATAGTAAGTTTGTTAAATCATCAAAACATAAAAAAAGTACTTGTTACCTATAAATTGTTCTCTTATTGATGATGAAAAACTCATAATTGTAAATCCCAGAATGTGCCACATAGAACTAGACTGCGAACCAGAAAGACCTTAAGTTTCTCCCTGAATCTTTGCATTCCCCCTTAATCTATTCCTGAACTGAGCCTTAGTGAATTCCCTCTGAATCTGTATTTTCTCCCCCTTTAGATTTTATTCATTTATGCTTTTTATCATTCAATTAAATCTTCCCCCTTTTGGCATCATAAAAAGCATGACACAAGTAAGCGTCATAAAGAAGTGTAGCGCAATTAACTCATGCCACTTGTGTGCACACAACATGATAGGAAATAGAGACAAAAGAGTAGTAGCATAAATAGCAAATGGAAAACATTTGCATTAACCAAATTTGGAACTTTACATGTAGGAGCAGAATCATTGTTATCATCCATAGTTTAAAACAAACAAAAAAAATTACCAGAAATAACACAAAAACATCACCAAAAACAACTAAGAAGATGGACACTAGAAACTTGACACTGAGGGGATATTATTTAGGGGACACTAGAGGAAAGAGGCTTGGAAGAGGAAGCAAGGGTTTGGAGGACAAGATCCATGCGAACATTTGCGGACATTTGCTCATTGAGCAGTCTTTCTTTCAGGTCCTCCACCTGTTTCCTGAGCTTAGTATTTTCCTTCGTTAGTCATACAACTTCTGAGCTGTGAGAACTACTAGAACCAGGTGCCTCTTGTAACTAACTGAGCTAACTCTCAAGAATTATGTTCCTAGCCTTCAACTTCTGGATCTCCTCTGTGGCACTATTTTGAGCATTTATTAGTTTAGAGATAGTGGAAGTGCTTCCAACTCCTCCTACCTTGTCAATACACTCACACTCCTCAAGAGTAATTTTCGAAAATGATTGCTTTTTAGTTCCTACTTTTGCCTGTCCCAGAGGCACTTTGAAGAACTCAAAGACCTTTGTGAGAAGGAACCCATAAGGTAGTCTAGGATTCCCATCCTTAAGGTTTGACACCTTCTGCATATGCTCAATCATTATGCTAGGTAAATTGATGGTGGTAAAATTATCCAAGGTTTCTATAAAGAGCAGGTCAGCTTTGGATGCAGCAGATCTTCTCTCAGCGCGGGGAAGCAATACTTTGTTAACAATCTCAAAAAGCACATGATATACTAGAATGAGTTCCTTCTTCTGCACCTGTTCCCCATGATGTATTGCCTTGTCCTTGACAATGGCATTTATGAAGTTTGACGTATAGGTACCCTGAATAGACGACAGTCCTTCAGCAGCAACACTGACAATTCACCCCAATAAGGCAGAGTCCATCACTATGTCCACCCCATTTATCAACACACAAATTTGATCACCCTCTACTATGAAGATGTCGGTATAGAAACTCCGTACCTCCTCCTCATACACTTTGGGAGCCTCATTTGTATACAAATTAGTCCATTGTTGAGAATCACAAATTTCCACTAACTAGCTCAGCCCAGCAAGTTCTAGAATGCCAAAGGCAAATGTGTGGCCCCATAGTACTTTCTGATTTCTCAAGTTCCTTTTCTCAGAACTCAGAGACTCACCAACTTTTGCTTACTTGATAGAACCAGGTTCCTCATCATCATCCATTTTTCTTTTTACTGACTTGTGGATAGACTTTCCCTTCTCCACTGACTTGTTATGCAAATGTTCACAAGATTTTTCCACTTCTTCATCATCAGACTGTCACCACTCTCTTTCACTGTCTTGTCACCAGAATATTTCACCAACATTTCCCTGGATGCAGCATCAACACTCTTGGAAGGACTTTCAACATTTGTTTAAGTGTGCCTTATAGATTGAGAGTGAGAGTGCTTCATCTTTTAGGACTTGTGGGTTAAGGAACTAGGTTCCTCTTTTGCTCCCTCATCCACATTTACCACAGGGACTGCTTTTTCATGCACAACTTTTCCATCCTTTACCAGCCTTCTCTTTCTCTTGCTCCTTTGACTCTTCTTGAGAGCAGACGCCAGAGCCTTCTTTTGTTGCAACTGAGTAATGGGTCGCTTAGAGGTTGACTCTAGAGCTGCAACTGGCTTACTACTAGCCCTGATAAAACTAGCAACTTCCAAATCATCTGTGCCTTCTTCACTGTCAGAATTCATATCAAGCAACACCATATTCAGAGGCTCAGCATAGAAGTGTGGAGAAGGAGCAGGATCAACACTGACCTGGGGAGATGACCCCTGACAGGGATCCTTCGCAGAGGGATCAGGTTCATCACTTGGGACCCCAGTAGTTTCATCTTGAATCGATTGTTAAAATGGAACAAGTGCTCCCCAGTCTTCAGTGGACTGAGGCTCTTCCCCTTGAGACTCAGACCCTTCTCCACCTTCCTCTACAACAACCCCTTCAGAAGCAATGGAGAGCATATTTTCCATTCCCTCATTTTCATGTGGTTTCATGGAAATTTCAACAGAAAGAGGAGTGATACCTGTAGAATCGTAACCAGTCATGGTTTTCTCAGTCTTTTTATAACTAATCACAATGCCCAACTATGGAGAGAGTTGATATTTTTGGAACAAGGTTCCCTTATTTACAATGTTCACCCTGTTTACTCTGTTTGACCGGTGAGACTAAAAGAGGACAAACTTTCTCAAATTTGCTTAGATATGGAACATAATCGGAGTGGGTATGAGAGGGAGTAGGGTGTGGAGGAGACTCTGCTTTAGGGTTTGGACTAGTGATTGTGTTGGGAGAGGAGTCTACTACTGTAATGCTGACTGGTGTGGACTCAATAACAGTATTGTCGGTTACACTGGAGGTTGCTTGATTTTCACACATGGTGAAATTGTACTTGAAGGGTTGTGGATTGATAAGAGATAAGAAAAAGAGGAGGTTTTGAATTTGGAAGCTAAGGGTTGTGATGTTGATTTATTTATGACGAGGGACCGGTTCTGAAACGACTGCAAACTTTTGATTGGGGAATTGTATCATTCGGAAAATGTGTGACGTTTTGGATGAAAAGACACAACTTAAAGAGACTGTCACGCTGATGATGTGGCATTATTTTTGTCCATTTTAAATTATGTATGAAATAATTAAGAAGCTACTAACATGTATCAAGAAAACCAAGTTCCCTGACAGGTCTGGCAAGTGAGTTTAAGCCATTTTTCCAGCATGCAGTGCAGTAGTTGCTCTGTAGTCATCATACGTGTCTATATGTAACGGTATAGAGGTGAGTTAGAATTAGCCAGAAAACACTTTAGCTAACTTTTACCTTAGTGTGACTTTTATAACCAATCATAAAGAACCAGGCCATCAGTTGGGTTTATCATCCCAAAGCAAGGTGATTTTTATCAGAATATTTTCTTCTCAAGGCTTTGGTGAAGATGTCAACAACATGATCTTTAAAAGTCAATGTATTTGGCCCTCTTGAGTTGGACTCAAGGTCTTCCAATTTGCTATTTGGTCCATAACATTTGAGCACAACAGGAGGCGGATAATGCATATTCTGCTTCGGCTATTGAGAGTGTCGTTGAATTTTGCTTCCTTGAGCCTCATGAGACAAGATAGGAACCTAGAGAATGTCCCATTTTAGACGAGCTTTTCCTATCCATTACTTGAGGGATAGTAGTGAACTAGGTCTTGTGTTTCTCTAAGATATCTCAAAATTTTTACAACAACCTTCAGATGAGAATCCTTTGGATTTGACTAAAATATTGCACAGAACCCAACTCTGAACACGATGTATGGTCTACTTGCAGTGAGATATAAGAGTGATCCAGTGATGTCTCTATGCATGGTTTGACTTAGAGTAGAACCAGGTTCATCCATGTCTAGGCGTGTAGCTGTGGCAATGGGAGTGTTGATGACTTGTGATGCTTCTATGTCAACCCTTTTTCAACAACTAAATTTTCAGCTTCTATTGTTGTAGTCGTGGGACTAGGTTCCTCACTGGAATCAATGAGCGTTCTCTACCATGATCAGTATTTCTATTCCTTGTTGAGACAAGTGCATCAGGAGGATTCCTCCATCTCTTTTAGAATCAGATTTTCAAAGCTGATCCTTCCCATTGTTGAGAACGAAATGATTATACCCAGATATCCTCAAATGAGTCAGCAACTGTGGTGAAGATGTTTGCAATCCCTCTATCAAATAATATTGACGGTGCCAAATATTCAAGAGTCCTGTTCTTTTTTTCCACAACTCCATTTGCTGCGGTGTTCTTGGAGCTAAGAGGTTGGGTAATTCTTCTTTGAATGCAGCATCCATCAATTCTAGCATTATCCAAACCTGTTCCATGATCTGATCTGATGCAAGCCACATTTGTTTCTATCTATACTTGGATCTTCTTGACAAAAGCCACAATTACTTGAAAGATCTCATCCTTCATTCTGAAGAATAAAGTCTAAGTGGACCTGGAGTAGTCAATCACTGTCAAACAGATATATCTTCTTTCATTCCTATTTGGCTCTCTCACTATTTCACATAGATCCATATGAAGAAGATCAAGTGTCCTTGAGGTACTGACTTCCCCTTTTGGGCTTGAATAGAGATCTGACATACTTTCCTATTGCACACTTTGTGTTCCTTGATACTCATCTTGGTCAGACCATGAACCAGGTCCTTCATGTCCAGTTTATTCAGTGATGAAAAACTTGTATATCCTAGCCTTCTGCCCTATAGTTCAACATTATTTTTAACAGCTCTCAACCAACTTATATCACCACTTTTGCAGAGGCTCAGGCACAACACCATAAATATTCTAGTATCTTTTGGCTACAACATCACCTCACTAGTCACAAGATTTGAGATTGTGCATATCCTGGACAAGAATTCCACTTTATTTCCCTTGTCACATATCTTTCAACTCCTAAAGTGTACCCTTTTAGCTATTTCCAAAAGTGTACACTCTCTCCTTGAAAGGCATTTAGTGAAGGAAAATTGATCGTATTTCCAGTCATGTGCTTTGAGTAGCTGTTGTTCATATATCATTATTGGCTACTCCCATTTACTGCTCCATGGACAAGGAAATCAAAGGCTAGATTTAGGAACCCAAATGAGCTTGAGTCCTTTTGTGATGTGAAAAGGGATGAATGAGTGTTGTTTTAGCCCAAGCGGGCAGTACACGTTTCCTATTTGACGGACCAGGTCCTCTAGCAGTAGTTACTCTCTCAGCAAAGACTTTATTTTTCTGATTATACTGAACCCTGGCTATGCAGTTTTCCTTGAGGTGCCCATTGTTACCACTGTGGGTACATAGCTAATTGTCGGTTACAGTAACGTACTTGCTATGAGGGTTGTTGGGAATATTTTCCCTTTGAAACCCAATCCCCTAATTGTTTCCCCCGATGTTGGTGTACATGGCAGTGATAGCATCAGAGGACCAGGTTCACTTAAGCGATTTTTCAAGGTCACTCTTTACCGTCCCTAGTTCTTCCTAAAGCTGTCTGTTTTTCTCAAGCTCAACACACAGACTAGTCGTCACCAAATTCAATTCATTTTCAAGATTAATGTGTGCCTCACTTGCAACTTCAGAGGACCAGGTCCACTTAAGCAATTTTTCAAGGTCACTCTTTATTGTCCCTAGTTCTTCCTGAAGCTGTTTGTTTTTCTCAAGCTCAACACACAGACTAGTCTTAACCAAATTCAATTCATTTTCAAGCTTAAATGTCTGCCTCACTTGCAACTTCCTTTCCCTTTTCAAAGTTTCCAGGCCTATTTACTTTTTTAAATTCCCCAATTGTCTCTTTCAAGTGTAATACCACAACTACTAGATCGTATCTCTATTGCTCAATAATAGCAACTCTCTCATTAACGGGTTTCTTTTTTTTTACTTACACATTCAATGGTTTCTTTTAAGTCCACCACAATAACTATTAGATCATTACTTTCATGTTCTATACTGGCAATTTTCTATTCTAAGGCATTCTTTTCCTTTTTCAGGTTCTCTATTGTTTCTTTTAAATCAACTACAATGACTACTAAGTCATCTCTGGTTTGTTCAGCATCCCCTAGTTCTATAGTTAAATGCATCTTTAGCATTGATAAGACTACTGTACGCATCAATTAGTACATTTGCTAATGTCATGTGCTTTTTAGGAGAGTAAGATTTCAGATTTCTCTGAACATCCAGAAAATTTACCTCATTAAAGTAAAGATTGAATCATACTTAGTTGTTTCATTTTCCACGGCCATCATTGAACTACCACCATGATTGTTTTCTTCTTCAAATTCGCTAGAAGAGTCTCCCCATGCAGCAAGAGCTTGCTTTACAATATTGTCAACATCATTCTTTCTCTTGAAGCATTTGTCAGGAACCCGGTTCCTCTTCGCTGCTTTGTCAAAGTTGTTATTGTACTAACCTTGCTTTAGAAGAGGGCAATCCTTGATAAAGTGTCCTAGCTTGCCACATAATGATAGAGGTCATAATTTCTTGGATTGCTAGAAGTTCCTCTTTTTGGAATGCCTCCATTCCTGTGAACCATCTTCTGGAATCTTCTTGTCAAGTAGGTCATGTCCCCGTCTTCACCACTTGAGTCATTGTTGTCCGTCTTGAGGACCAGGTCTTCTCATTCTTGGGCTCTCTTCTTTCATTGTCCTTCTTCTTTTTCATTTCATAGGTTTTCAAGTTTCCAAGAATTTCATCCATGGTCAGTGTCTGCAAGTCCTTAGCGTCTGTAATGATGTTTTTGCTTTCCCAAGAACTGGGTAGTACACTATGGATTTTCCTGACAAGCTTGTTTCTCGGAATACTTTCACCAACAGAGTGAAGCTCATTGATGATGGAGGTGAATCGAGTATGCATATCTTTGATGGATTCATCATCTTTCATTCTGAAGAGCTTATATTCAGTTGTGAGCATATCAATCATGGATTGTTTCACCTGTGTTGTTCCCTCGTGAGCTGTCTAAAGAACCTCCCATATCTCTTTTTGCTGATTGGCATGCTGATATACTGTTATATTCATCAGGACCAATGCTACAAACAAGAATTTTCTTTGCACGAAAATTCTTTTCTTTGGCCTTTCTATTAGCATCATTGAATTTCTTCCTCATCTTGGGGATGACTACACCTGATTCGCAAAGTTTCTTGGTAGGGACAATGGGTCCGTCACATATAACAACCTATAGCTCAAAATCATAAGCCATGATGAAGTCGTGCATCCTCATTTTCCACCATCCATAATATTGCCCGTTGAAACTTGGATGTCTGTAAGTAAACTGTCCTTCTTCGAAGTTTGGAGGAGCAGCCATGAGGATCCTTTCTAGGTGTTAACCTGATAGAAAGAACCTGCTCTGATACCAATTGATAGAATATAAGGGCCCACCAAACTCTATAGTGAACCATGTTCTCTATCAAGCTCAACAGTACACACGTACATCGCAATAAATAAATGACAAGAGTAATTTAATGTGGAAAATTCCCAGCTCAACGGGATTAAAAACCACGACCTACCCTTGTAGGATTTCAACTTCACTACTGAGGAACTTTTAGATTACAACCTATGCAACCTAGGAATTAACCTCTTAATCTCTCACTAACTTGTAATACTCTATTAAAAGCCACTTTGTAATAACTCTATTACAAAGACATTGCAACTTAGCTAACTCTAGCCAAGACTCAAACACACAGGTTTAAGGTTTATGAGAGTTTCCTACAAAATGCTTCTAAACAAGCTAGATAGGAATTACAATTGGAGAAATATTACAAAGTTTCAACTCAACTAATGTCATAAAATAACTTGATATGGGAACTGGTCCGTAGTTGTTTTGTTCTTTGTTCTTGATGCACTTGAGAATTGCTTCCTGGATAATCACTTGAGTGAGCTTGAGTGAAATCTCTAAGTGTTCAAGTGAATGTATGTTATCTCCCTTGATGTTAATAATACGTGTATGACCTCACATACAGTTATTTAAGCAAGGTAGGTAAAAAGCCTTCCACTAAAAGTTGACTGCTACACTATTCCTGTATTGTAGTGTGTGCAGGCAACAACTTTCCAACTGGAGAGTTGATTTCGTACAGTATCCTCGGGAATTGGTAGGGACGTGTTCACTCTGTTGTTCCTTCCACTCTAAATAGTTGAATCATATCCCAACATGGAACCTTATGATATTTTGGTCTTGTAAATGTGTAATACGTTCCTTATCCGGTTCTGGATAAAAAGTTTTTTAAATCATCAAAACATAAAAAAAGTACTTGTAACCTATCAATTTCCCCATTTTTAATGATGACAAACTCAATAATTGAAAATCCCATATCCCAAGCTGGATCCCAACCTGGAACCTTGTGATCTAAAGGTCTTGTAAATGTGTAACAAGTTCCTTATTTGGTTCTAGATAGTAAGTTTGTTAAATAACAAAAACATAAAACACATGACTTTTAACCAATCAATTTTGACATTGGAGTATAGATATATATGTGTTTTTGCGAGACAACGGCGACTGCTAGGTAACAAGTTGGTGTGTAATCTACTTGCTTAAATGAAAGGATTATGGGAGAAAACTGGTCCCGACTTTTGCTCGTTGAGCAGTTCAGCCTTTAGGTTCTCAACTTGCGCCCTGAGATCAACATTTTCTTGGGTTTAACATACCATCTCATCATTCGACATGGGATTCGCTCGGGCTTGCTAACCTTCCAAGATAGCATTCCTGGCCTTTAACCGACGAATTTCCTCAGCTGCATTGTTCTGGGTATTGATGAGCTGAGACACAGTTGATGTACTTCCTACCCCCCCCCCCATACTTCTTAATACACTCGCACTCTCCTAAGGTTGTCTGTGAGAAGGTCTGCTTTCGGGTCCCCACTTTACCTGTTTCTAATGGAACCTTAAAGAATTTGAACACCGGAGTAAGCAAGAATCCATAGAGAAGCCCATGATTACCGTCCTTGTAATTGGAAACCTTCTGCATGTGTTCAATCATTATGGCAAGCATACTCACAGGGTTAAACCCGTTTAGTTGATCCATTAGAAATAGGTCAGATTTTGAAGTTACAGATCTCCTTTCTGCTCGAGGCAACAAGACTTTGTTAACCAACTCAAACAACAACTGGTAGACAGGAAGTAGTGCTTTCTTATGGATCTGGTCCCCTTTCTGATTAGCATTGTCTTTCACCACTGCATTTCGGAAGTTATACTGACAAACATCTCGGACACTCGACACCCCAACTGTAGGAACTTTCAAGATCTCTCCAAGCAATTTCACGTCAAAGACAATATCTACCCCATTGACCAAAGCACAGACATGGTCAGTATCAATTGGAAAGAGACTGGCAAAGAAACTCTGTACCTCCTCCTCATACACTTTAGGTGCATCAATGTAAAATAGATGCACCCATTGTTGAAACTCCACCATTTCCAGAATTTGGCGCATTCCGGCCATCTCAGAGATTGTTGGGTCAAACGTACGACCCAGCAAAACTTTTTGATGCCTCAGGCGCTCAGATCCAAGGAAGACTTCACTTTTCATCTTCTTCCCAGAACTAGGTTCTTCAGCAGTTTTAGACCTGCGTTTCTTAAGCTTTTCTTCACTAACTTTACCTTTTTCCTTGAACTTGACTAGTACAACCTCATCACTCACTACCTCCTTCATCTTGGACTTAGATGTTGACCCTTTCTCCATTAAAATAGGCTCAGCCTTTTTCGAGGATCGCCTAACAAGGGAACCAGGTTCCTCATGAGTTCCTTTTTCCACCTCTACTACAGGGATAGCCTCATCACTTACAGGTACATCATCCTTCACCAACTTTCTTCTTTTCTTCTTACTACTTTTCTTTCCCTTTTGGAGTGCAGAGTCATAGGCCACTTTGACTTAAAGCCTGGTAGTAGGTCGCTTGATTTCAGACTCAGGGGTTGAGAAAACTCTTCGCTTACTTATGAATGCATCAAGGGCCACGTTGTCCAGGTCTTCTTCATCACTAGATCACATTTCAGGTGCTTGAATTTCCAGGGGCACAACATCTATTGTAGGACTAGCACTATCCTAGGGATGAGAGTCCTAACCTGGGTCCTCCGAAGAGGGATCAGGTTCCTCATGTGATGCCTTAGTAGTGCATGCTACTGCATCCCCTTCAACAACCATAATGGCCCCTTCTTCTCCCACACATTGAGAATCATTTTTCTGGGAGGTGATTTCATGCAATATCCCATCAGCTGATACTACAAACACAGTTACGATATCCTTCTCTTATTCAACCAGGGCTTCCACAACCATGGAATCGACGTCAATGATGGAAGAACCTTTTGTGAACTCAGTACTTTGACCTTCTTCTCCACTTAGTGTTTGACTGGTGGGAACAACATACGACGGGGAGAACGGAATAGCAATTTCAAGGGTTTCTAATTTGGGAAGAGATTTGGAGACTAAAGAAGGTGTGACTGCAACAGTAGGAATAATAGAGGGTGGTGAAGGCTCAGTGAAAACGAGAGGTTCCATAGATGGGTCAGAGGTAGTTACAGCTGAGGCAGAGAGATTAGAATTTTCTCAGCCATTGGAAGAAGAAGTGTGATGATCCTTCCCTTTTGGGTGAATCTAGAGTAGGGCTTATAGTTAGGACGAGCAGAAGAGAGGCTTATTTAAAAGGAGAGGATAATTATGAAGGGAGAGGAATAGGCACCGGTTCGGAAATGGCAGTTGGGCATGGAGAATTGCGATGTTTCAGAGGGAGATGGGACGATTTGAATTGAAGGGATGTGGCAGCAGGATCTGAAAAGTTGATGATATGGCAGTTGTATTTTGTACCTTTTTAAGACGTGTATTAAAAAGGATGCACGGAACTACTAACCTTTAGTACAAGAACCTGGTTCTTGATTTTTTTTTAAAAGAAACAATACTCTTTTATCAATCATGCACTGCATCTATCGCTTCTATGCTCATCATGCGTGTTTACCTGCAACGGTATTGAAGTGAGTTAGACAGGGACAGAAAACACTTTGAGCCAGCCATTTCTTAAGGATACGAGCCGGCCAAAGAGGAATCAGGTTCTTAATTTGGCCTCAACAGTCCCAGCTTTGCTCTGTTTCTTTCAAATTTTTCCCTACTTAGTGCTTTGGTGAAAATGTCTGCAATTTGATCTTCTGTGCTGTAGAAATTCATACATATTAACCCTTTCTCCACTTTATCTCTTAGAAAATGATGCCTCACATCAATATATTTTGTCCTTTTATGTTGAACTGGATTCTTGGCCATGTTGAGTGCACTAGTGTTGTCACATAGAAGGGGCACACTCTCAGTGAGTACCCTAAAATCCTCTAGTTGCTGCTTGATCCACAAAAGCTGAGCACAACAGGATGCTGTAGCTACATATTCAGCTCCAGCTTTTAAAAGAGCCACTGAATTTTGCTTCCTTGTACCCCAAGAGATAAGACATGATCCTAACAAGTGAGCCATTCCAGAAGTGGTTTTTCTATCCACAAGATAACCTGCATAGTCTGCATCAGCATACCCAATCAGATTAAAACTGTCACCTGATGGATAATATAGTACCGGGTCCTGTGTTCATTTGAGATATTTCAGTATTCTTTTTGCAGCCTTCAAGTAAGATTCCTTGGGATTTGATTGAAACCTCGCACAAAGCCACACGCTAAAAACAATATCAGGTCGACTGGCAGTGAGATGGAGGAGAGACCCAATGATGCCTCTATACATTGTTTGATTCACACGAGATCTAGTTTCATCCATGTCCAGTCGAGTGGCAGTCGCAATGGGAGTGTCAATCACCTTTGATGCTTCCATGTCAAACCTGTTCAA
The DNA here is from genome assembly GCF_000715075.1 of Nicotiana tabacum. Classification (NCBI taxonomy): domain Eukaryota; kingdom Viridiplantae; phylum Streptophyta; class Magnoliopsida; order Solanales; family Solanaceae; genus Nicotiana; species Nicotiana tabacum. Next base: position 93,566,011 of record NC_134080.1, on the reverse strand, counting down.
GAGTTCCCTGATGTCTTTTAGCTGACAAATAGAAGTACCCTATGTGGACTATTTTACTTGAATACCCAGGAAGAAGTTTAATTCTCCCATCATGCTCATTTCAAATTAGCTTCCCATAAGTTTTTCAATTTCTTCACACAGAGAGTCAGGTGTTGTTCCAAAAATGATATCATCAACATAAACCTGAACAATGAGCAGGCTCCTTCCTCGTTTCTATAAGAAAAGAGTGTTGTCAATTTCCCCTCTCTTAAAACTATTTTCTAAGAGGAATTTTGACAATCTTTCATACCAAGATCGAGAAGCCTGCTTTAGACCATACATCGCTTTGTCCAACTTGAACACATATTCAGGGTGCTCATGACATTCACACCCTGGGGGTTGCTTCACATAGACTTCTTCCTTAAGTAGTCCATTCAAAAATGCACTTTTAACATCCATTCGGAACAAGGTGAATTCCATATGAGAAGCAAAGGCAATTAGAATTCTGATGGCTTCCATGTGAGCCACTGGAGCAAATGTTTCATCATACTCAATCCCTTTCTCCTGATTGTAGCCTTGGACCACTATCCTGGCCATGTTCCTTATGGTAATTCCATGTTCATCGAGCTTGTTTCTGAATACCCACCTGGTTCCTATAATGGTTCTATCTGGGGGTTTGGGTACTAGGTGCCACACACTGTTTCTCTCAAACTGATGCAGCTTGTCTTGCATGGCTATAATCCAATCTGCATCTTTCAAGGCTTCCTTGATGTTTTTGGGTTCTATCTTAGAGAGAAAGGCTGAGAAAACAAGTGAATTTCTGGCTCTTGACCTGGTTTGAACTTCGAAATCTGGAGGAGTGATTATGTTGTCTATAGGGTGAGAGCTTTGATGTTTCCAGTTGGACGTCTGAGGTTCATTCTGAGAGATGGAAGGTATGTTTGGCTAATTTTCCTCTGTCCTTCTCTCAGGTGATAGTGGAGTTCCCTGAACTGCATCAACCACTCTTTCTTCAGCTTCAGTAGTTGTAACTGAAGTGCATGGTTCTGTTGATGATGAGGCAGCATTTTCTTCATTTGACTCCTTCAATTGACTCATCATATCTGCTTTCTGTTTGTCATGTTAATGACTTCACCAGGAACAAGTAAGGGTTCTCCATCTTGATCTTCCTCAGCGCTCTTCTCGAATGATGGATGAGATTCATCAAAAATAACATGGACACTTTCATCAATCAGCATTGTTCTTGCCATTTATTCCAGAGTTCTGTTCTTCCTTTCTACTACTCCATTTTGCTGGGGAGTTCTGGGAGCTGAGAAGTTGTGAGTGATGCTATTTTCATTGCAGAATTCATCAAATTTGACATTGTCAAATTCTGTCCCATGATCTGATCTAGTGCATAAAACTCTAGACTCCATCTTCACCTGGATTTTCTTCACAAAGGCCACAAATATTTCAATAGTTTCATCTTTTATTCTGAGAAATAGAGTCTATGTGAATCTGGAGTAGTCATCCACGATTACGAAAATGTATCTCTTTCCTCCTCTACTTTGCACCCTCATAGGTCCACACAGATCCATATGCAGGAGCTCAAGTGGCTTTGAGGTGCTCATATCTCTTTTTGACTTAAAGGAGGACTTTACATGTTTTCCTCTAGCACAAGCATCACAGACTTTTTTGAATATTGAATTGTGACATAGGCAGACCATGGACCAGGTCCTTCTGAATTAGTTTTTTCAGAAGGGAAAAGCTTGCATGGCCCAGTCTTCTATGCCATGGTTCAGCATCATTATCAACCGCCTTCAGACAACTCAGATCACTACTATTTAAAGATTCAAAATCAGCAACATTGATGTTCATGTATATTTTGGCCACCAGAACTATTTTACCGGTCACAAGGTCAGTAACTGTACATATTTTGGAGAAGAATTCCACCTTGTTTCCTTTATCACAAATTTGAGAAACCCTTATGAGACTGTCCATTGACATAGTACATATTTTCAATAGAATAAGTGAGTGACTTACCAACTTTTCCGACTCCAGGAATGTACCCCTCTTTATCGTTGCCAAATGATACACTCCCTCCTTGCAAGACTTTTAGTGAAAGAAAGTCTGTGGTGTTCCCAGTCATGTGTTTCGAACATCCACTATCCATGAACCATTGTTGACTACTTCCTTTCACTGTCCCCTGCACAAGAGATTAGGAGTTAGTTTTAGGAACCCAAACAAGATTGGGTCTCTTGTAGTAAACAAGAGGATGAATAAGGGCTCTCTTAGTCCATACAGGTAATGTGCATTTTTTGTGAGTTGAACCTGGTCCCTCTTTTGTGGTCACGGTTTCAGTAGCCACTTTTTCTTTCTGAACTAATTGATTCTTGGCCTGAACACCTTCCTTGAAGCGCCCAGTGTTCCCACATTGGGTACGAGGCCAGTTATCAGATACAGTGACGCTCTTACTGTGAGGGTTATGAGGAGTTGTCTCCCTTTGGAACCCTGCTCCCTGCCCTTTTTCACTATTATTAGTGAGCAAGGCAGTTGTAGCTTCTGAGGACCAGGTCCACTTTAGAGACCTTTCAAGATCATTCATTACTTTTTCTAGATTGGCTTGGAGGAGCTCGTTTTTCTCAATTTCGTCACACATCCTACATCTCAACTCTTTCACCTCATCTTCAAGCCTAAGGTATTCCTCACTAACTATCTCCTTTACTCTTTCAGATATTTCAGGTTTTTACTTAGTCCATGGCTTTAATATTGTTTCCCTTTGGTCTGCAATTTCTGCCAACAGATCACTCTTTTTTTCCTAAGAATTTCAATGGTTTTCTTTTGATCAGTAACTGCAGCCACTAAGTCTTCTCTAATATGTTCGGATTCTTCTAGTTCTAGGATCAAGGAATCCCTATCCCCCGCAAGACTACAAAAGGCATTAATTAAAACATCAGCTAAACATATAAGTTTTTTTGGAGAATAGGATTTCAGATTTCTCTGAACATCCCTGAAGTTTACCTCTTTGTTGCCATTGTCTTCATCATAATCCAATTGAGTCATCAAAGCAAACGTTGAGTCATATCCAATCTCCTCGCCTTCAACTGCCATCATGGAACTATCGCCAGTATTAAGGTTATTTTGTCTTACTTGTGTAGTTTCCTCATGAGCTATTTGCAAAGCCTCCCATATTTCCATTGCAGTGTTGCAGGTAGAGATTCTGTCGTACTCTTTAGGTTCCAAACCATATACTAGAATTTTCTTGGCACAAAAATTCTTTTCCATCGCTTTCTTGTCTACTTCAGTGTATTCTTTGCTGGTTTTTACCATTGAAAATGGGAATTCATCTAGTACCTTTATTGGAACATAAGGACCATCACAAATGATATACCATAGCTCACAGTTCTCAGCCATGATGATATCGTGCATTCTAACTTTCCACCACCAATATCATTTTCCATCAAACTTGGGGGGTCGGTATATGGATTGACCTTCTTCAAAATTTAGTGGAGCCGCCATGAGGATCCTTCCTAGGTGTTAGCCTGATAGGAGGAACCAGCTCTGATACCAATTGTTAGTTTGTATGGGCCCACAAAATAATAGAGTACCTGGTCCTCTACAAGATTCTGCTGAGAGTACTTAATAAAGCAGTAAGTAAATGAGGTAGAGGATTTTTTTTTACGTGGACAAATCTCACACAAGGAGATAATAAAACCACGACCTACACCTGTAGGCTTTTAACTTTACTAAATTGTAATCTTACCTATTACAAGCCACTTTACAATAATTCCTATTGCAAAGCATTTACTCGACTAACTTGTGGTACCTTTACCATAAGCTATTTTGTGACTATCCTAGTTATAAAGGCTTTTTCTCACTTGTGATGCTATCACCACAAGCCACTTTATAATTCTACGACTACAAAGACTTTTCCTTATGACTAAATTGAGTCACAACATAAACTCAACGAGTTTACGGATTTACAAGAGGATTCCTAATCAGAATGCTTCTAGGCAAGCAGTTTAAGAGATATAGTAAGTACAACAACAAGGTTACAACTCAACTAGGACAGCAACAATCTATCTTTTAGGAACTGGTCTGTAGTAGAGTTCAATCTTTATTCTTCAAATTTTTGAGGATAATTTCTCTGTTTTTTGCAAGAGTCTTGAATGAGAAACAGAACCCTTCCAGTGATTTCTTTTGTATAATGCTCATTGGGTACATCTTGATCACATCACTTGAAATGCTGTGAGTATTTTGTTTGGTTAGAGAATGAGTGGGCTGACAGTGTAATGCAGTGCAGCAGAAACAATACCATTAGTCACTTCACTTCCAGCTGTATCCAAATGACTTTGTACTGCTATGAGGAAACCACAAGAGCATCAGGTCCTTGTTTTGGTTCCTAGCTCCTGAAGTTGCAGCAGTTCACCTTTAGCTGGAATCCATTTAAAGCAATGCAACAATCCAAGTAGATCAGGTTCCCTATCTGGATCTTAATAGTAAGTTTGTTAGATCATCAAAACATAAGGCAAGAATATTTAAGATCTATCATGTTCTGACGACAATTTTAATTAAAAGTAATAAAGGAAGCCAGATAATGATAAAAAAACTAACAACTTCGAATAAAGCATATAGGAGTAAAATTGACAAGTAAAGGATGTGATATGTAAGAACACCTTCAAGTAAACCATGCGAAAGTAAACAAGACAATTAAAGGATATAACTTGTGCTAACAATCGCAATTAAATACATGAAAGAAGCCTAAGAGTCTAACCTGGTCAATTTTCACATATAAGCCCGAGTATGTACTCATTACCTCGCTTATACAGCTTTCACATGACACAAAATAGTACAAGCAACTAAAATCTTAAGGGGTAGCTCCCCCACACAAAGTTAGGCAAGATACTTACCTCACATAAGCTAAATCAATACTCTAAAATTACCTTCTCGTGTGAAGCAAACCTCCGTATGGCTCAAATTTAGAAAAAATAACTCAATATCATAAATAAAACTAATAGGAAATAATTTCGGATAATAAAGCTTCGATATTTAATGAAAACTAAAAAGCCAACCCAAAAGTCAGCCCGGGGCCCGCACTTTAGAACCCAATAAAACCTACAAATTTCGACAACCCATTCAATTCTGAATCCAACAATATTAATTTCATCCAATTCTGACACCGAATCGATGTTCAAAACCCACTTAGTCTCTTTGATAAAAACACCCAATTCTCCAATCAAAACATGGATTAATTGACAAATGAACTACTGGAAACTTGGTAAAATATAAAAATTCATATTATATATTGACCTCCATGAAATTAAGAGAAGAACACTGTAAAAATAACCTCAATCGGAGCTCTAGAACTCCGGATATGCTCAAAATACCAAAAGAACGCAGTCAGATTTTTTTATATACAAGCATTTCCGCTTCTTCACCCAAAAAGCCACACATGCACATTTCTAGCTGTCATTTCCCATTTTGCGGACCACTCTTTGCATTTGCAGGGTCACAGATGCGGACCTAACTTTGGATATGCGAAGCACCAACATCAGCTCTCTCACCTGACACGAAAATGAGTATAACTCCCTCATACGATGGCAAATTCGACATTTCTTTTTGCTATGGCCTCATAATTATGGTACAGATATAATTCTTCAATCAAAATAAAAATGGAGATCATTTTCTTAGCATGGAATAATTTATTCTTGAAGAAACAACGTTAAAACATAAAAGTCGAGTGCAACACAACCCAAATCTATCCGAAATTTACACGAGGACCTCGGGATTCTGTCCGAACATACCAATAAGTTCCATAGCATAAAGCGGATCTGCTCGAGGCCTCAAATCACATCAAACAATATCAAAACGAATCGCACCTCAAATCAAACTTATTGAACTTATGAACTTTCAACTTCTACAACTCGCGCTGAATCATATCAAATCAACCCGGAATAAGGTCAAAATTTGCATGCAAGTCCCAAATAACATAGCTGAGCTATTCTAACTCCTAGATTCACAATCCGAGCATGATATCAATAAAGTAAACTCTTGGTCAAACCTCTCAACCTTCCAAACCATCAACTTTTCCAACTTTCGTCAAAATGCATCAGATTAACCTACAAATCTCCAAATCAAATTCGGGCATACGCCTATGTCAAAAATCACCATACGAAGCTATTCGTATCATCAGAACACCTTTCCAGAGTTGCCTACATAAAAGTCAAACTACGATCATTTCTTGCCACTTAAGCTTCTAAAACAAGAATCATTCTTCTAAATCGATCTTGAATCATCCAAAAAATGAACCCGGCCAGACACACAAGTCATAATACAAAATACGAAGCTACTCGAGATCTTAAGCCACCAAGTGGGACGTTAAAAAATGACTGGTCGGGTCGTTACACTTGAGATCATGCATATAAAATATTTCATGAACCTACACTTATATGTAATTATATGGTTCTTTTATATGTAGTGAAATTATGGCACATAAGTTATCTATGCGGGTGAGATTATAGTTGGGCAATATAGCCATATGATACAGATTTAGGCCATATAGCTATGTATACAGAGTTGGGCAATATAGCTATATGATACAGATCTGAGCCGTAGAGCCAAATGATGTATAGTTGAGCCATTGAGCTCCTTTGCGCTTGGATATGGTACCATCCCTCCGATGTCGGGCGATCACCTATGCTATGTTGGATCCTATGAACATAGGCATTTGGATGTGGTGCTAGGTTACGACACATTGATATTGTGTCAGACACATGGATGTTGTGCATGGTGTGTGCGTTCATGCATATTTACATACTTCATACATACATATTTATTCATATTTACATTTGCATTGAGACATATTTATATTCACATTCATGTATACCTTTTTGCATGTTAGAATCAGGTATTATTATTTATAATTGTTTCCATAATTAGATATCACGCCTATATTTCGGTTACTACGTATCCGGTTATTTACTATTAGTTTGTATGAGTCCACCAAATAGTAGAGTACCTGGTCCTCTATGAGGTTATACTGAGAATGCTAGTAAAACTGTAAGTAAATGAGACACATGATTTTTACGTGGAAAAATCCCAACTCAAGGGGACAAAACATCCACGACCTACACTTGTAGGCTTTAAACTTCTCTAACTTGTAAACACCTATTACAAGACACTTTGTAACAACTCTATTACAAAGGATTCAACTCAACTAACTTGTGGTAATTTCACCACAAGCCACTTTGTCACTCTCTAGTTACAAAGACTTTAACTAACTTGTGATACTCTCACCAAAAGCCACTTTGTCACTCTCTAGTAACAAAGACTTTAAAATATGACTAAACCTAGTCACAACATAAACTCAGAGATTTTAGGAATTTTACAAGAGGATTCCTAATCAACGCTTCTGGCTAAGAAGTTTAGGAGATACAATAAGAACAATCACAAAGTTAGAACTCAACTAAGGACAACAAAATACTAACTTTAGGAACTAGTCCGTAGTATCGTTTAACTTTGTTCTTCAAGCTCATGAGAATTGATTTCTCTGGTTTGCAAAAGGCTTGAATGAGAAACAGAAATGTTCAAGTGATGTTTCGATATAAACTCATTATTGGTGCACCTTGATGACATCACTTGAAATGATGTAAGCACTTTAGTTAGTCAAGGAATAAGTGGGCACTGGAAATAGTGCAGTGCAGGCAGAAACAGTGCAGGCGATCACGTCGCTTCCAGCTGTGTCCAATTGATTTTGTATTTCTTTGAGGGAACCACAAGGGTATTAGGTCGTTTTTTGGTTTCCTATCTCCTGAAGCTATAACAGTTCACATTTAGCTGGAATCCGTTAAATAGTCCATGTGTGTCAGGTTCCCTATCTGGTCCTTGACAGTAAGTTTGTTAGATCATTAATACATAAGGCAAAAACATTGAAAACCTATCAATTTCCCCATTTTTTGATGATGAAAAACTTAAAATTGATAATCGTGGATTTAGAGCAAGGAGAACCAGATTAAATAACAGGAGAACACAAGTTCCACAAGTTCCCTATGACTTTTATGCCTTCCTTATTTCTCGTTATCTACACTTATTTATTCCCCCTTTTGGCATCATTAAAAGGACACGAACAGATAAACAACATAAAGAAGTCTAGCCGAGCTAACTCATTCCACATATGTGTACACAACATGATAGAGAAGAAAAACATAGAATTTAAGCAATGAGATAATAAAAGAGGATAGATTTTATATTAAAAAACTTTAATATACCTTTGCTTGAAAAGCAAAGGTAGCATTGGATTGTTAAGACTGGAGCAGTACTGTTTCATCCCAACCATATCAAAAAAAGAAAACAAAACATCTGCCAAACAAAATGAAGAAAAAACATAAAAGAACATTTCCAAAAACTGGTCACTGAAGGGGTACTTAGGGGGCACTAGAGAAGAGGGCTTGGAAGCTGTAGTAAGTGTTTGGAGAACATGGACTATTCGGGCATTAGCCGATTTTTGCTCATTGAGCAGTTCTGCTTTCAGGTTCTCTACTTGCGCCCTAAGATAAACATTCTCTTTTGTCAAACGAGCTACTTCATCATTTGACGCCGGAACCCCTTGGGCTTGCTGACCTTCCAGGATATCATTCCTAGCCTTCAACCGACGAATCTCCTCAGTTGCACTATTACGAGCATTAATGAGTTGTGAGATGGTTGATGTACTTCCTACCCCCCTTCGTTTCTATGCACTCACATTCTTCCAATGTAGTCTGTGAGAAAGTCTGCTTCTTAGTCCCCAACTTGGCTTGCCCAAGTGGCACCTCAAAGAACTTAAACACTCGTGTAAGCAAAACCCCGTAGGGAAGGCCATGATTACCATCTTTGAAGGTGGCTACTTTTTGCATGTGTTCAATCGTAATAGCAGGCGACTCACAGGAGTAAAGCTATGCAATTGCTCCATCAAGAATAGGTCAGACATAGAAGTTACTGACCTCTTCTCAGCTCGAGGCAATAAAACTTTGTTTACCAATTCTAAAAGCAGCTGATAGACAGGGAGCAACGCCTTCTTATGGATATGGTCCCCCTTTTGGTTTGCATTGTCTTTTACCACGACATTTCTGAAGTTAAACTGACACAAAAACTTCGCACTGGATACACCAACTGAAGGAAATTTAAGAATTTCTCCAAGCAGCTTTACATCGAACACGATATCTACTCAATTCACCAAAGCACAAATATGATCAGTTTCAATGGGAAAGAGGCTAGCAAAGAAGCTTTGTACCTCATCCTCATATGCCTTAGGTGCATCTATTTGGAATAGGTGCCCCCATCATTGAAACTCAACCATTTCAAGAACTTGTCAAATACTTGCCATCTCAGAGATTGCTAGGTCAAACGTACGACCCAGCAAAACCTTTTGGTGCCTCAGACGTTCTGAACCAACACTGACTTTACTTCTTATCCTCTTCACAGAACTATGTTCCTGAACAATTTTAGACTTTCGTTTGCTGGACTTCCCACCACTTGATTTCTCTTTTCCCTTGGATTTGACTAACACATCCTCATCAGACATCGATAACTCACTCACAACATCCTTCAACTTGGAACTAGGGGTTGAAACTCTTTATACTGAAGTAGGCTTATTCTTCTTCTAGGACCGTATCACAAATGAACCAGGTTCATCTAGTGTTTCCTCTTCCACCTCTATCACAAGGATTGCCTTATCAGTTACAGGCACACTATCTTTCACCAGCTTCCTCCTTTTCTTCTTACTTCTATTTCTTCTCTTTTCAAGGGTAGAGTCGTAGGCCACCTTAGTTTGCAACCTAGTAGTGGGTCACTTGGTAGAAGACTCAGGAGTGGACACCACCCTTCGCTTAACTATGAATGCACCAGTAGCTAGGTCGTCTAAATCCTCCTTATCACTGGACCTCATCTGAGGTACCTGTATGTCAAAAGGCACAACAGTGAATGCAGGAAAAGAACTGTCCTGGGAATGAGAACCCTGACCTAGGTCCTCCAGAGAGGGATTAGGTTCCTCATGTGAGGGCGCAATAGCTTCTGCTTGTGCAGCGCCTTCTACAGTTACAATGTCCCCTTCGTCCCCCATAACCTGCACTGCATTTTTCTGAGAGATGATCTCAAGCAGTACACCATCATCAAAAATCACAAAGATGGTTACAACCTTTTCTCCCTTAATCGGCACTACTGCCATCACGGAATCTTTAGCAACGATGGCGGAACCCTCTGTGACCTAGGGGTTTTGACCTTGTTCTCCACTCGTTCTTTGATTTGTGGGAACCTCAGAAGATGGAGAGGACAAATCAACAATTTTAGGGGTTTTTGAAATTTAGTGAGATGGGGAATCTGGGTAAGGTGTGATTTTAGCGGGAAGGGTAAGAGTGGTTAAAGAGGGCTTAGTAAAGGCGGAGGACTCCATAGGTTTTTCAGTAATAGGTATGACTGAGGCAGGGAGTTCAGAGTTTTTATCAGCCATTAGAAAGATGGAGCGAATGTGCTTTGGGAAGTTCTAATAGAGGACTTATGGTTTGTGGAGAACAGAGGGGTGGTTTATTAAGAATGGATAATTATGAAGAGATAAATAGGTATCGGTTCTGAAATGGCGGTTGGGCATGGAGAAGTGCAACATTTCAGAGGGAGATGGAACAAGTGATGATTTAATCAACGTAAATTCGGGAATGGGATTATTTGAGATTATAAGCATTACGCTATTTTAAATAATTTAAATTAATTCTGAATTATGCTGGTACCCCTTCGTTTCTATGCACTCACATTCTTCCAATGTTGTCTGTGAAAAAGTCTGCTTCTTAGTCCCCAACTTGGCTTGCCCAAGTGGCACCTCAAAGAACTTAAATACTTGCGTAAGCAAAACCCCGTATGGAAGGCCATGATTACCATCTTTGAAGGTGGCTACCTTTTGCATGTGTTTAATCGTAATAGCAGGTGACTCATAGGAGTAAAGCTATGCAATTGCTCCATCAAGAATAGGTAAGACTTAGAAGTTACTGACCTTCTCTCAGCTCGAGGCAATAAAACTTTGTTTACCAATTCTAAAAGCAACTGATAGACAGGGAGCAACGCATTCTTATGGATCTGGTCCCCCTTTTGGTTTGCATTGTCTTTTACCACGACATTTCTGAAGTTAAACTGACACAAAAACTTTGCACTGGACACACCAACTGAAGGAACTTTAAGAATTTCTCCAAGCAGCTTTACATCGAACACGATATCTACTCCATTCACCAAAGCACAAATATGATCAGTCTCAATGGGAAAGAGGCTAGCAAAGAAGCTTTGTACCTCATCCTCATATGCCTTAGGTGCATCTATTAGGAATAGGTGCCCCCATCATTGAAACTCAACCATTTCAAGAACTTGTCAAATACCTGCCATCTCAAAGATTGCTAGGTCAAACGTACGACCCAGCAGAACCTTTTGGTGCCTCAGACATTTTGAACCAACACTGACTTTACTTCTTATCCTCTTCACAGAACTAGGTTCCTGAACAATTTTAGACTTTCGTTTGCTGGACTTCCCACCACTTGATTTCTCTTTTCCCTTGGATTTGACTAACACATCCTCATCAGACATCGATAACTCACTCACAACATCCTTCAACTTGGAACTAGGGGTTGAAACTCTTTATAATGATGTAGGCTTCTTCTTCTTCTAGGACCGTATCACAAATGAACCAGGTTCATCTAGTGTTTCCTCTTCCACCTGTATCACAAGGATTGCCTTATCACCTACAGGCACACTATCTTTCACCAGCTTCCTCCTTTGCTTCTTACTACTTTTTCTGCTCTATTCAAGGGTAGAGTCGTAGGCCACCTTAGTTTGCAACCTAGTAGTGGGTCACTTGGTAGAAGACTCAGGAGTGGACACCACCCTTCGCTTAACTATGAATGCACCAGTAGCTAGGTCGTCTAAATCCTCCTTATCACTGGACCTCATCTGAGGTACCTGTATGTCAAAAGGCACAACAGTGAATGCAGGAAAAGAACTGTCCTGGGAATGAGAACCCTGACCTAGGTCCTCCAGAGAGGGATTAGGTTCCTCATGTGAGGGCGCAATAGCTTCTGCTTGTGCAGCGCCTTCTACAGTTACAATGTCCCCTTCGTCCCTCATACCCTGCACTGCATTTTTCTGAGAGATGATCTCAAGTAGTACACCATCATCAAAAATCACAAAAACGGTTACTACCTTTTCTCCCTTAATCGGCACTACTGCCATCACGGAATCAGTAGCAACGATGGCGGAACCCTCTGTGACCTAGGGGTTTTGACCTTGTTCTCCACTCGTTCTTTGATTTGTGGGAACCTCAGAAGATGGAGAGGACAAATCAACAATTTTAAGGGTTTCTGAAATTTAGTGAGATGGGGAATCTGGGTAAGGTGTGATTTTAGCGGGAAGGGTAAGAGTGGTTAAAGAGGGCTCAGTAAGGGTGGAGGACTCCATAGGTTTTTCAGTAATAGGTATGACTGAGGCAGGGAGTTCAGAGTTTGTATCAGCCATTGGAAAGATGGAGCGAATGTGCTTTGGGAAGTTCTAATAGAGGACTTATGGTTTGTGGAGAACAGAGGGGTGGTTTATTAAGAATGGATAAATATGAAGAGATAAATCGGTATCGGTTCTGAAATGGCGGTTGGGCATGGAGAAGTGCAACATTTCAGAGGGAGATGGAACAAGTGATGATTTTATCAACGTAAATTCGGGAATGGGATTATTTGAGATTATAAGCATTACGCTATTTTAAATAATTTAAATTAATTCTTAATTATGCTGGTACCCCTTCGTTTCTATGCACTCACATTCTTCCAATGTTGTCTGTGAAAAAGTCTGCTTCTTAGTCCCCAACTTGGCTTGCCCAAGTAGCACCTCAAAGAACTTAAAAACTTGCGTAAGCAAAACCCCGTAGGCAAGGCCATGATTACCATCTTTGAAGGTGGCTACCTTTTGCATGTGTTCAATCGTAATAGCAGGTGACTCATAGGAGTAAAGCTATGCAATTGCTCCATCAAGAATAGGTAAGACTTAGAAGTTACTGACCTTCTCTCAGCTCGAGGCAATAAAACTTTGTTTACCAATTCTAAAAGCAGCTGATAGACAGGGAGCAATGCATTCTTATGGATCTAGTCCCCCTTTTGGTTTGCATTGTCTTTTACCACGACATTTCTGAAGTTAAACTGACACAAAAACTTTGCACTGGACACACCAACTGAAGGGACTTTAAGAATTTCTCCAAGCAGCTTTACATCGAACACGATATCTACTCCATTCACCAAAGCACAAATATGATCAGTCTCAATGGGAAAGAGGCTAGCAAAGAAGCTTTGTACCTCATACTCATATGCCTTAGGTGCATCTATTAGGAATAGGTGCCCCCATCATTGAAACTCAACCATTTCAAGAACTTGTCAAATACCTGCCATCTCAAAGATTGCTAGGTCAAACGTACGACCCAGCAGAACCTTTTGGTGCCTCAGACATTTTGAACCAACACTGACTTTACTTCTTATCCTCTTCACAGAACTAGGTTCCTGAACAATCTTAGACTTTCGTTTGCTGGACTTCCCACCACATGATTTCTCTTTTCCCTTGGATTTGACTAACACATCCTCATCAGACATCGATAACTCACTCACAACATCCTTCAACTTGGAACTAGGGGTTGAAACTCTTTATAATGATGTAGGCTTCTTCTTCTTCTAGGACCGAATCACAAATGAACCAGGTTCATCTAGTGTTTCCTCTTCCACCTCTATCACAAGGATTGCCTTATCACTTACAGACACACTATCTTACACCATCTTCCTCCTTTGCTTCTTACTACTTTTTCTGCTCTTTTCAAGGGTAGAGTCGTAGGCCACCTTAGTTTGCAACCTAGTAGTGGGTCACTTGGTAGAAGACTCAGGAGTGGACACCACTCTTCGTTTAACTATGAATGCATCAGTAGCTAGGTCGTCTAAATCCTCCTTATCACTGGACCTCATCTGAGGTACCTGTATGTCAAAAGGCACAACAGTGAATGCAGGAAAAGAACTGTCCTGGGAATGAGAACCCTGACCTAGGTCCTCCAAAGAGGGATTAGGTTCTTCATGTGAGGGCGCAGTAGCTTCTGCTTGTGCAGCGCTTTCTACAGTTACAATGTCCCCTTCGTCCCCCATACCCTGCACTGCATTTTTCTGAGAGATGATCTCATGCAGTACACCATCATCAGAAATCACAAAGACGGTTACAACCTTTTCTCCCTTAATCGGCACTACTGCCATCACGGAATATGTATCAACAATGGCGGAACCCTCTGTGACCTAGGGGTTTTGACCTTGTTCTCCACTCGTTCTTTGATTTGTGGGAACCTCAGAAGATGGAGAGGACAAATCAACAATTTTAGGGGTTTCTGAAATTTAGTGAGATGGGGAAGCTGGGTGAGGTGTGATTTTAGCGGGAAGGGTAAGAGTGGTTAAAGAGGGCTTAGTAAGGGTGGAGGACTACATAGGTTTTTCAGTAATAGGTATGACTGAGGCAGGGAGTTCAGAGTTTGTATCAACCATTGGAAAGATGGAGCGAATGTGCTTTGGGAAGTTCTAATAGAGGACTTATGGTTTGTGGAGAACAGAAGGGTAGTTTATTAAGAATGGATAATTATGAAGAGATAAATAGGTATCGGTTCTGAAATGGCGGTTGGGCATGGAGAAGTGCAACATTTCAGAGGGAGATGGAACAATTTGAAGTAAAGAGACGTGACAGCAAAGTCTGAAAAGTTGGATGTCATGGCAGTTGTATTTTGTACCTTTTTAAGACGTGTATTTAAGAATGCACAGAACTACTAACCTTTGGTACATGAACCAGGTTCTTGACCTATTATTTGAAAATATCAATCCTCTTTTATCATCCATGCACTGTATCTACATCTTCTATACTTATCATGCGTGTTTACCTGCAATGGTATTGAAATGAGTTAGACATGGCTAGAAAACACTTTTAGCCAGTTTTTCTTGATGGTGATTTTCATAGGCAAATAATGAGGAATCAAGTTCTCAATTGGGCTTTAACAGCCTCAACTTCACTTTGTTTCTTTCAAAATTTTCCCTACTTAATGCATTGGTGAAGATGTCTGCAATTTGATCTTCCGTGCTACAAAACTTCATACATATCAACCCCTTCTCCATATTGTCCCTCAGAAAGTGATGCCTCACATCAATATGCTTGGTCCTTTTGTGTTGAACTGAATTCTTAGCCATGTTGAGTGCACTGGTGTTATCACATAGAAGGGGCACACTCTTAGTAAGTACCCCAATGTCCTCCAGTTGCTGCTTGATCCATAAAAGTTGTGCACAACAGGATGCTGTGGCTATATATTCTGCTTCAGCTATTAAATGAGCCACTAGGTTTTGCTTTCTTGGGCCCCAAGAGATGAGACATGAACCTAGGTAGTGAATTCTAGAAGTGCTTTTCCTGTCCACAAGATAACCTAGGCTGCCTTCAAATGATATTCCTTGGGATTTTATTGAAACCTTACATATAGCCCCATACTGAAGACAATATCAGGTCTACTAGCAATAAGATAGAGAAGAGACCCAATAATGCCTCTATACATGGTTTTATTCACAGGAGGCAGTAAGATAGAGAAGAGACCCAATAATGCCTCTATACATGGTTTGATTCACAGGAGGCAGTAAGATAGAGAAAAAACCCAATAGTGCTTATCACCTTTGATGCTTCCATGTCAACCCTCTTCAAGAGCTCCCTGATATATTTTTGTTGACAAATAAATGTACCATTTGGGGACGTTTTACTTGAAGACCCAAGAAGAAGTTCAGTTCTTCCATCATACTCTTTTCAAACTCACTTCCCATGAGTTTTGCAAATTCTTCACATAGAGAATCAATTGTTGCCCCAAATATAATATCATCAACATAGACCTGAACAATGAGCAGGTTCCTTCCCCGTTTCTTTAGGAATAGGGTGTTGTCAATTTTCCCTCTTTTAAAGCCATTTTCTAAGAGGAACTTTGACAACTTTCATACCAAGCTCGAGGAGCCTGCTTTAGCCTATATAATTCTTTCTCCAGTTTAAACACATATTCAGGGTGTTCATGACATTCAAACCCTGGAGGTTGCTTTACAAAGACTTCTTCCTTAAGAAGTACATTTAGAAATACACTTTTGACATCCATTTGGAACAAGGTGAATTCCATATGAGATGTAAAAGCGACTAGAATTCTAATAGCTTCCATGCGAGCGACCGGAGCAAATGTTTCATCATAGTCAATCCCTTCCTCTTCATTGTAGCTTTGAACTACTAGCCTGACCTTATTCCTAGTGGTATTCCCATGTTCCTCAAGCTTGTTCCTAAATACCCACCTGGTTCCTATATACCCACCTGGTTCCTATAATAGTTCTATTTGAGGGTCTGGGTACCAGGTGCCAAACATTGTTCCTTTCAAACTGATGTAACTCGTCTTGCATGGTTGTAATCCAATCTGCATCTTTGAAGGCTTCCTTGATATTCTTGGGTTCTATTTGGGAGAGAAAGGCTGAGAAGGCAAGTGAATTTCAAGCTTTTGACCTAGTTTATATTCCAGAATCTAGATAGGTAATTATGTTGTCAAGAGGATGAGAGCTTCTGTTTCTCCAATTAAACGTATGAGGGTCATTTAGAGAGAATGTGGGTACATTTGACTGGTTTTCCTGAGTTCTTCTCTCAGGTGCTAGTGGAGTACCCTGAACTGCATCGACCACTCTTTCTTCAGCTTCAGTGGTTGTAATTAAAGTACATGGTTTTAGTGAAGATGAGACAGTATTGTCTTCACTCAGCTCTTTTACTCGACTCATCATATTTGCCTTTCCATTTGTTATGTCAATGACTTCACCGGGGACTAGTAAGGGTTCTCCATCTTAATCTTCTTCAGCATTCTTCTCACAAGATGGGTAAGACTCATCAAAAATAACATGAACACTTTCCTCAACACATTGAGTCCTCTTATTATATATCTTGTACGCTTTGCTTTGAGAGGAGTAGCCCAGAAATATTCCTTCATCACTCTTGGCATCGAATTTACCAAGTTGATCCTTTCCATTATTGAGAACATAGCATTTGCACCCAAATGTTCTTAGGCAAGTCAGCTTGGGTTTCCTTCCATTTAGTAACTCATATGGGTTTTTGTTCATGAGGGATCTGATCATGCACATGTTCACCATGTAGAAGGCAGTGTTGACCACTTCAGCCCAGAAGTTATTTGCAATTTTACTGTCGATTAGCATTGTTCTTGCCATCTCTTCCAGAGTTCTGTTCTTCCTTTCCACTACTACAATTTGCTGAGGAGTTCTAGGAGTTGAGAAGTTGTGGGTGATGCCATTTTCATTGCAGAACTCATCAAATTTGGCATTGTCAAATTCTGTTCCATAATCTGACCTAATGCATGCGACTCTAGACTCCATCTCCACCGGGATTTTCTTCACAAAGTCCACAAATACCTCAAAGGTTTCATCTTTAATTCTAAGAAACAGAGTCCATGTGAATCTGGAGTAGTCATCTACTATCACAAAAATGTATCTTTTTCCTCCTCTACTTTGCACTCTCATAGGACCACATGGGTCCATATGCAAAAGCTCTAGTGGCTTTGAGGTGCTCACATCCCTTTTAGAATTAAAAGAGGATTTCATATGTTTTCCTCTAGCACAGGCATCACAGATTGTTTGCACCTTGAACTTTGACATGGGCAGACCATGGACCAGGTCCTTCTGAATAAGTTTGTTCAGAAGAGAAAAGCTTGCGTGCCCCAGCCTTCTGTGCCATAGTTCAACATGATCATCAATATCTTTCAGACAAATAAGATCACCAATTTATAAGGACTCAAAATCAGCAACATAGATGTTATTGTGTTTTTTGGCCATATGTACAACTTCACCAGTTACCAGATCAGTAACTGTACATATCTTGGACAAGACTTCCACCTTGTTTCCTTTATCATAGATCTGCGAGATACTCAAGAGACTATACTTAAGGCCATTGACATAGTACACATTTTCAATAGAATGAGTGACTGATTTCCTGACTTTTTTGACTCCAAGAATGTACCTCTTTTTCCCATTTCCAGAGGATACACTCCCTCCATGCAGGGCTTTTAGTGAGAGAAAGTCCATGGTATTCCCAGTCATGTGCTTTGAACACCCATTATCCATGAATCATTGTTGACCGCTTCCTTTCACTGTTCCCAGCACAAGAAGATCAAGAGTTAGTTTTAGGAACCCAATCAAGTTTGGGTCCCTTGTAGTAGGCAAGAGGATCAATAAGAGCTCTCTTAGTCCATGTAGGTAATGTGCGCTTTTTGTGAGTGGAACCTGATCCCTCTTTTGTAGCCACTTTTTCAGCAAACACTTTATTTTTCTAAACAAATTCAACCCAGGCCTGGCAGTTTGCTTTGAAGTGCCCATTGTTCCCACAGTGGGTACAAAGCCAGTTATCAGAAATAGTGACGTACTTGTTGTGAGGGTTGTAAGGAGTTTTTTTCCTTTGGAACCCTATTCCCTGCCTGTTTCTACCATTATTGGTATACATGGCAGTGATAACTTCTGATGACCAAGTCTACTTTAGAAACTTTTCAAGATCATTTTTTACTCATTCCAGATCAGTTTAAAGGTGCTTTTTTTTCTTAGTTTCAACACACATCCTAGTTCTCAGAGATTTCAACTTATTTTCAAGCCTAATGTGTTCATTACTGGCTATCTCTTTTACTTTTCCAGAGTTTCCAGGTTTTGAATCAGTCCTTAGTCTCTCTATTGTTTCCCTTAGGTCTGCAATTACTGCCAAGAGATCATTTCTTTCTTCTTTGAAGTTTTCAATGGTTTTCTTATGGTCAATAACTACAGCTACTAAGTCATCTCTAGTTTGTTCAGCTTCTCCTAGTTCTAAGGTCAAGGAATCTCTATCCTCCACAAGACAATGATAGGCATTAATCAATACACTATCTAAAGACATGAGTTTCTTAAGAGAGTAGGATTTCAGATTTCTCTGAACGTCCTTGAAATTTACATCCTTGTTTTCATCATCTTCATCATCATCTGATTGGGCCATCAAAGCAAAAGTCGAGTCATATTCATTTTCCTCGCCCTCAACTGCCATCATGGAACTATCACCAGCATCAGTTTCATCTTTAGACTCACTAGAGGAATCTCCCCATGCTGCAAGAGCCTGTTTCATCACATTGTCAGCAGATCTCTTTCTTTTGAAGTCCTTGAAAGGAACCGAGTTCCTCTTAGCTGCTTTCTCAGGGCTGTTCTTGGAGAATTCTTGCTTCAAAAGAGGGCAATATTTGATGAAGTGTCTAGACATTCCACACTTATGATAGAGATCATAGTTTTTTGGGTTGCTAGAGCTGCCCCTTTTTAGCATTTCTCTATTTCATCTGACAATCTTCTAAAATCTTTTGGTTATATGTCACTGTATTCCTCACTTGAGTCATTACTATCAGCTTTGAGTACTAGGTTCTTTTCTTTCTTTGGTTCTCTTCTTTCACTGTCTATCTTCCTCTTCATATCGTAGGTCTTCAGATTTCCAACCAGCTCTTCTATGGTCAGCTCTTGCAAGTCCTTTGATTCAGTAATAGCATTCACCTTGCTTTCCCAAGGGCTAGGAAAAATACTGAGGATTTTCCTCACTAGCTTGTTTCTTGGAATGGTTTCACCAAGCGAGTGTAACTCATTTATGATGGAAGTGAATCTTGTGTACATATCTTGAATAGATTCATCATCCTTTATCTTGAAGAGTTCATACTTGGAAGTGAGCATATCGATCTGACACTATTTTACTTGGGTGGTTCCCTCATGAGCTATTTGCAAAGCTTCTTATATCTCCTTAGCAGTGTCGCAAGTAGAGATTATAATATATTATTCAGGTTCTATTCTGCATACCAGAATCTTCTTGGCACGAAAATTCTTCTCCATAGCTTTCGTGTCTGCGTCGGTGTATTCTTTACTTGTTTATGTCATTGAAAATGGAAGTTCTTCTAGTACCTTTGTTGGAACATAAGGACCATCACATTCGATATCCCATAACTTAGAATCCTCAACCATGATAAAATTATGCATTCTTGTTATCCACTACCTATAGTAACGTCCATTGAACCTAGGTGGTCGGTATGCAGATTGACCTTCTTCAAAATTTGGTGGAGCAGCCATAAGGATCCTTCCTAGGTGTTAGCCTGATAGAAGAAACCAGCTCTGATACCAATTGTTAGTTTGTGTAAGTCCACCAAACAGTAGAGTAACTGGTCCTCTATGAGGTTATACTGAGAAAGCTATTAAAACTGTAAGTAAATGAGACATATAGTTTTTACGTGGAAAAATCCAAACTCAAGGGGACAAAAACCACGACCTACACTTGTAGGCTTTCAACTTCATTAACTTGTAAACACCTATTACAAGCCACTTTGTAAAAACTCTATTACAAAGGATTCAACTCAACTAACTTGTGGTACACTTACCACAAGCCACTTTATCACTCTCTAGTTACAAAGACTTTAACTAACTTGTGATACTCTCACCGCAGGCCACTTTGTCACTCTCTAGTAACAAAGACTTTAACTAACTTGTGATACTCTCACCGCAGGCCACTTTGTCACTCTCTAGTAACAAAGACTTTAACTTATGACTAAACCTAGTCACAACATAAACTTAGAGAGTTTGCAAATTTTACAAAGGATTCCTAATCAACGCTTCTGGCTAAGCAGTTTAGGAGATACAATAAGAACAATCACAAAGTTACAACTCAACTAAGGACAACAAAATACTAACTATAGGAACTGGTCCGCAGGAGCATTTAACTTTGTTCTTGAAGCTCGTGAGATATGATTTCTCTGTTTAGCAAAAGGCTTGAATGAGAAACAGAAATGTTCAAGTGATGTTTTGATATAAACTCATTGTTGATAAACCTTGATGACATCACTTGAAATGATGTAAGCACTTTAGTTGGTCAAGGAATAAGTGGGAACTGGAAATGGTGCAGTGCAGGCAGAAACAATGCAGGTGGTCATGTCGCTTCCAGCTGTGTCCAATTGACTTTGTACTGCTATGAGGAAACTACAAGAGTATCAGGTCCTTGTTTGGTTTCCTATTGCTTAAAGCTATAGCAGTTCACATTTAGCTGGAATCTGTTAAATAGTTCCTGTGTGTTAGGTTCCCTATTTGGTCCTTGACAGTAAGTTTGTTAGATCATCAAAACATAAGAAAAAGACATTGAAAACCTTTCATTTACACATGTTCGATGATTCAAACTTTATTTCCTACTTTAGTGATATATTGAATTGATTTCTTGGTTTATATTGAGGTCATGCATATCTACACACCATCATACATGCCTTCTACATTTTTTATTTGATGCATCTTATACATGCATGAGGTTTATAAGAAGCATTGGGTACATGGATTTTGTACCGGGTCATGATGAGATAATGTGACTGGTATTGGCTACACGAACATTGTACCAGATTATGATGAGGTATTTCGATTTATATTTGTTACACCCTATGCTTTTGCAAGTAAAAGTATGCCATAAGCAAAGTGGTAAAAGCTCGGAAATGAGATATTACATATAGCATTTTTATACGTTAACGTTTCGTCCTAAGTTAATCAACATAAATTCGGGAATGGTATTATTTTGAGATTATAAGCATTACGCTATTTCAAACAAGTGATGATTAAATTCGTGAAGTTGAGATGGTAAGCAAGTCGAAGAAAATGAATTTCGTCGAGGTTTGATGCTTTGGAGTGAAATACGGCCCGAGCTAAAATACCTAGTATTTAACGATTAGGACCATACAAGGTACCCCATGGCCATGATAGTAAGGTGTATAATGTGTATTAAAATGGAGTAGTATTTTAAATAATTTAAAATAATTCTTAATTATGCTGGTAGTTGATTAATTATTGGTTTAACGGGAGATTAACCATGTAATTAATTATTTACGGATAATCAATAAGTGGGGAGAAAGGCCCCCACATGGCAGCCCATGAAGTGGTCAAAATGTCACAAAGTGACTCATATGGTACATGGAAAGGTGTCACCTTATTAAAGTACTAGTCATGACTCTTAGTGTCGTACTAATCCCATATTCCTCCATTCAAATCAATCTTCACTTGCCTTTGTTTATTTCTAATTCTTCACCCCTCCCACCATTGAAATTTATATATCTTCAGGAATATATCTAAGTATTGCAAGTGACAAAAGTATTAACCGGATCAGCAAGCGGCTTCTGCCTAAAACTCTTGAGGCATCTTCTTTCTATCCATGATATACTTTGAACCATAATGAAGAGGTTTTATTCTTATGTTCAATGTTGAGGTGGATTCGGAACAGTAGGTGGTATTTGTTGGAAGTCTTCCAAAAAAACTGAGCATTCAAAGTTTGTATTAAGTTTTTGGAAGAAAGTGTTTGTTTGACTTGCTTTTGCAAATAATGTTTTGCAAGGTCAAACCAACACTTTTCTAAAATATCATACGGATTTTTCCTATTCAGATCTTGGTGAATCTGCTCAGGTATGTTAAGGCTATTCCTTCTTTCCTTTTGGCATGATCCAAATAATACAAATGAAATGAGCAAAATACGCAACTTTCATAAATGACTCTATTCATAGAAATACTAAGGTGTCTATATTCTTGATTCCCCATGTGAATTATTGTTATATGTTCTGTTCATAGGTCTCAGAAAACTACGTATTCCATAATGTTTATCCGAAAGGCATATCGATTTTTATGGCATTCTGAGAAAATCCTATTAACGTATTCCTTATGCATTGCATTCATTTGTACATGTAAATTGACCCATGACTAGACGACGTTATATACGCATATATATATATATATATGTATTTATATGGGATATGAGAAAAGGTTACGTTATTATATACGCACCACTACCTAATCAGCTGGTATACGTTAAAGATTTGCCCACAGTGGCCGAGATGATATGATGGGATGCCCTCAGAGGCTTGATGATATTATGAAAACATATACCCATGCATGGTATGGCATTTATATGCATATACATGACATTATTAAAAATAAAACGATTTATAGAGTTATGCAAACGTACATGTCGAGTGTTTTACTCAATATTTCTCTCATGTCTATTATTTATTGATTTTCATTCCCTACATACTCGGTACATTATTTGTACTGACGTCCCTTTTGTATGGGGACACTGCGTTTCATGCCCGCAGGTCCCGATAGATAGGTCGATAGCCCTCCAAGTAGGCTATCAGCTCAGCGGAAGATGTTGGTGCGCTCCATTGCTTTAGAGTTGCTTGTTTGGTTAGTATGATTTAAATGTGTATTCTTAGAGGCTTGTAGACAAATGTCATGTACGTAAAAGATTGTATGGCCTTGTCGTCCTATGTTCAGTATACGAGTAGTTATTTTGGCCTTATAGGCACATATGTCTTATGTATAAGTTAGTTTCATATGTCGTATTCTATTTATCTCACGGCAGCCTTCCGACTCAGTTATCCATTATAGTATGACATGAAAAGATATGTTATGTTGGTACTCGGTTGAGTAAGGTACCGGGTGCCTGTCGCGTCCCATCATTTTGGGCCGTGACAATATTGGATGCGAGGGTTTATACCGAATTATGAGGAAATTATGAGTCCAGAGTATGCATCAAGAACTAGACTCATGTAGCGATATTTTTAACTGCTAGTTGGTGCACGTTATCTTTTTTTAATGCAATGATTGACTGACTTGGTTTGGATTAGATGTATTTTTCTTTGAAAGCATGCCTAAATTATATGTTTACTGCATTTTTCAATTTAAGTTTTTGTTGAGATATCCTGTTTTATTTCATATATACTCCAATTTGATTATTTATATTGTCAGTAGGTGTCAATGTTGATGTCAAGATCCAAATCGGAGGACTGCGATGGGCACCCGATGCCTTATTCAATCGAGTAACAACGTAACGTATCTTTCTTATCACACCATCATGGTTAAATGGGACAAAAGGGCCGTCATGAGATAACCAGAATAAAATATATGGGAATACTTGACGTAGGACGGCCCAACATGATATAGAAAATTATACATGTGACATATGGGCATATACGGCTGACATGATCATTTGTACACTAAAAACATAGGCCGAAAAGGCCAAACAAGTATCCAGACAAATAACATCTGTCTATAAGCCTCTAAGCATACATAAACGTCACAAAGGTCAAGTCATGACCCCGCCATACCAATCAATACATGTCCAAACTATATTGACCAAATAGGCAACTCGGGAGCATCCCGGATGTATCATATAGATGATGCCAAAAGGGAAAAAGGGATATACTTTACATACCGTTGCAATTTTCTCCCCAATTGGCAACCAAGGTCAATATGATCTTCTTACGTCTACAATGAGTAAATCAACTTCGTCGTCATCATATAACCATTGTAACTCTCATATTTCAAAACTAAAATTCTACAAGAAAACGGACATTACCTCCCCAATTTTACTACATCCCATAAGTTATTAAGGACCCGTTTGGCCATAGATTTTACCAAAATAAATTTGGATTTTATTTGGCAAACACGTGTTTGGTTATAGATTTTTCCTACATTTTGGATAAATCCCAAATCATAAATCCCAAATCCCAAAACCAGCTCAATAGCTGATCTTGGGCCAAAATATTACTATTACATTTTTTCAAAAATTGCCTCAAATTTTTATATTTTATAAAATAGCACACCATTTATTATTTTGTAACAATGTTGCTTAATCTTCTCGGTCATCTGATAGTGTATCATATAGTTCATTATTAAAATAATAATTTTGTACCAAATTTATTTATGTTCAGGACTATGATTTGCGATAGTATAATGAATGTTATTGATAATGGTACTGTTTGATATTTCTGATAGTTTTTAGAACTTGTGGGTATAAGTCATGTTTCGTGTTTTTCCAAAATAAATTTAGGAAATATGTTTTGAATACTGATGCCCAAACACGTTTTCTTCTTCAAATCAAACTTCTCCCAAATAAGATTTTTTCAATTTTTTTTTAGGAATCTATGGCCAAACGCTAGCTAAAAGTCACCAAACAGCCCAAACAACAACTATATTATTCACAATAAGCTCTTCGATTACTTTAACAACCATTTTGAGCGACAAGCTAGGCTTATGATTAACAAAATATAGTTTTAATCCAATTCATTTTCCATGAATCTGCCTACAATATCTATAACATCATACTTATTCTTACCATATCATTTACATCCCAAAACATCATAAGAATAATCTTCAAAAATAGTCTACATGCCTAGCACCTTAACCTTTATCGCCAACCTCTTATTTTTCATGTTATCTTCTTCAATCATCTTAATTGGCACATAGATATTCGTAGCATCAACAACCATAACATAGTAGAACTATTTATAAAAAAATTCAGCCGCAACAAACTATATATATAGCCTTAACACATCCTATAAAATAAGATAATGATTCCTTATGCCATGTCAATTACAATCTTGTAGATTTCCTCTCAAATAATTCAACTAGAATATGATTAACCTTAAGCACAACAAAGAGCATGATTTACTTACCTTAGTCAGTATATATAACTAGAAATCCCCAGCTAGTTTAGCTCACAACAACCCTCAATCACGCCACAACACTATAGGAGTTGTATTCTCTTATTGAATCAACTTTTGTGTTCAAGTTGGTGTGTAACAGTTGTATTTCTCCTTAAAACTCTAATATATATGAGGGAGAGAATGATTATTACCTTAATCAAGAAGAAAAACACGAAATCTAAGGTTACTTCACTTGAAGAATGTATATGGTGGAAATCAGGGCTACCCGATTTCGTTCTTCGATAGAGAAAGTGATACCACATGGGAATGCCAGGATGTCGAGCTCGGGGTCGAAACTAATTTCCAATAATGAGGTCGATATCATTTGCGGATGTCGGAGTAATGATCAACTTTGAGATAATACCGTTATGATTCTGTAACCGAAAAAGTGAGATACCCGCAACTACCCGAAGATCACTACGTAAATTTCGGAATGGTTGGCCTCGGCGATTAGACAACTGTCAAATATGATTTCCTATTGCAATTAGAAGTGTACTTTATTTAGGACTCCCCCTATTATATAAGGGGGGTCCCATTCATTTGTAACACACGGTTGGCTGATAAGAAAATGCATGCACTTTATTCTCTAGCTATTTTACTTACTATTCATCAGAGTTGCCTTTTAATTTGCTATTCTCACTATCCTACCTCGAGACTGTCATAGTTCGAGGTCGAGATTTGGCTTGCGCACTGGTTCGATATATTTTATTCTTCAATTTATATATTTGATTCCTTTTTTATCAACTGGTACTGGACAAAATCACATATCCTTAAAACCACAATATAAGTTTAGTTGTTCCTCGGAATTTAGGGTAAATAGTTTGGCGCCCACCGTGGGCCTAAGGATAATAGTGATTGTTTAGTACTGATTTTGATAACACACAGTATTTAACGCTTGTTCTTGTCAAGAACTTTTGCTTTCAGGTTAAAACATGTTAAACTCACAAAACTCACCCGTATATGGTGATGATGGTCTCGGGTTTCACGCGGAATATGACAATGTAGTTTCTCCAGGAGCCGGGGTGCCACCGGTTAACCTTAGGGGGTGCTGATTGTCGATCCAGTCGATTTCAGCTCACACATTGCTTTAAATGCGGACTTAGGCGCGGACCCCGAAGGGAGTGTGCGTAGTGAAGGCCGATCTGGTGGCCAATGAACACATGGCTTATGAGATGGGGGAGTTAGTCTCTAGTTAATATTCGAGTTGCTGTAGGCTGAGTAGGCCGCTATTTCTCAGCTTTAATACCCACATAAAACTCCGAGTGTGGCCGAGCCGGAAATCACTCGCCGTACCGAGCCACTGCCAGAAAGGTCGAATGGAAACAGATCAGGGACTGATCCTACAATTATGAAAATGCTCGAGGAGCTCACAAAAAGGATTCAGTTGGGAGAGAAGAAAATCAAAGATAATGATAAAAAAGTGGAAACATACAACTCTCAAGTTGATAAGATACCGGGGGCATCCCCGATCCTAAAGGGTTTGGATTTGAAAATGTTTGTGCAGAAGCCTTTTCCTCAGAGTGTGGCTCCAAAGCCCATTACTAATAAGTTCCGTATGCCATATATACCTAAATACAACGGGAACTTTGATCCTAATGGACACACCACTTCATACATGTGGAGAATAAAGGGAAATGACTTAGAAGATGATGAAATCGAGCAATGATTTGGTATCACAACCTGCAACCAAATTCCATCAACTCATTTTCCATGTTAGCAGATACTTTCGTGAAGGCGCATGTTGGGGCCATAAAGGTCGCAACAATAAAATCGGACGTTTTCAAGATAAGACAAAGGGATACCGAAATTCTGAGGGAGTTCGTATCCAGATTTCAAATGGAACGCATGGAGTTGCCACTGGTCACAAATGATTGGGCCGTTCAAGATTTCACCCAAGGGTTGAATGAGTAGAGTTCAATAGAATCATGATAGTTGAAACAAAATTTAGTCGAGTATCCAGCTATAACTTGGGCAGATGTGCAGAATCGCTATCAATAGAAGATCAGGGTCGAGGATGACCAATTAGGAGCCCCTAACAGCTTAGTACATCCAAATAGGTTGAGAGTTAAAACCCCGAGGGAGATCGACCGGCAGCCAAGGTTGAACAGGGAACTATATCAACCATATACTACAGATCGAAGGAGCAATGATGCAGAATGCAATTCCTCCCGGAATGATCAAAGAAACGATCGAGGACAAAATTCTCGTGGACTTATGAGCAAAAGTTGTTTTTATAAGCATGCCGATCCTACAGAGGCACCTCAGTTATTAGAATATAACTTTAGCATCGATGCATCAGGCATTGTATCGGCAATCGGAAGGATCAAAGATACTAGATGGCGCAGACCCATACAAACCGATCCTTCTCAAAGAAACCCAAATTTGATGTGCAAGTATCATGGCGCGCATGGTCACAAGATCGAGGATTGTAGGAAATTAAGGGAGAAGGTAGCCAGTCTATTCAACGAGGGCCACCCTCGAGAGTTGTTTAGCGATTGAGCAGAGAATCATTTCAGAGATAGAGATGCCAACAGGAAAAATGAACATGAGGAAACTGAACATGTCATTCATATGATTTTCAATGGGGTCGATATTCCACAAGGGTCCTTATTCAAACGTACTAAGGTATCAATTACTAAGGAGAAACGGACTTGGGATTATTTGCCTGAGGGTTCCTTATCACTCAACAACGAAGAAGAAGAAGGCATTTCTCAACCACACAACGATTGAAGATACCGATAAGCATAGCTGGAACCATTCAAGATACCAAGTTTCACATGATCGAGGGTGACATGAGGTACAATGCCCTACTCGGAAGGTCGTGGATTCACACTATAAGGGAACTCCCTTGGACTCTCCACTAAATGATGAAATTTTCAACGTCCGACGGTGTAAAGATAGTGTACGGGGAGCAACATGCGGCGAAGGAAATGTTTTCAGTCGATAAGGTAATACCAGTATTAGCGGAAAGGTCGGGAATAAAATGTAAACATGAAAGTAAATAGAAATCATAGCCACCAGCCTCAACCTGGTCGGCAAAGCAGGAGATAGAAGAAGAAGAGGAGGATTTTCTGACCACTTGAACCTTTATTATTTTCGAAAAATCCGACGCCACCAAATCAACGGTCGAAGAGCTGGAACATGTTATATTTATCGAGTACCTACCCGAGCGAAAGGTATACCTGGGAACGGGGATAACCCCCAAACTCAGGAAAAATCTTAATCAATTTCTTATCGATAACATGGATTGTTTTGCTTGGTCCCATTTAGACATGACAGGGATCCCACCGGGGATAACAACACATCGTCTAAGCCTTGACCCCAGGTTCAAACCGGTGAAATAAAAGACAAGGCCCTAGTCCGAAATAAAGAAC
This sequence comes from Nicotiana tabacum, assembly GCF_000715075.1. NCBI lineage: Eukaryota > Viridiplantae > Streptophyta > Magnoliopsida > Solanales > Solanaceae > Nicotiana > Nicotiana tabacum. The sequence continues at coordinate 93,537,058 of NC_134080.1, read as the reverse complement.
GCATTCATAAAGGACGAGATAAATAAACCTCTTAAATAGGGTCCATTCGGGAGGTGAAATATCCCGAATGGTTAGAGAATGTAGTCGTAGTACCGAAAAAAGAGAGCAAACTTAGAATGTGTGTAGATTACAATGATTTTAACAAAGCATGCCCTAAAGATTCTTTTACACTTACCTTTCTCGACGCCTATTCCGGGTACATTCATATTCAGATGTACCCGGAAGACCAGGAAAAGACACTGTTTATCACCAAGTATGGAACATATTGTTATTATGTAATGCCCTTCGGGCTAAATAAAACAGGAGCTACTTACCAACTCTTAGTACATAAGATGTTCCAAAAACAAATAGGTAAGTCAATGGAAGTTTATATTGAGGACATGCTAGTTAAATCCCTGTGTGTTAACTACATACCCACTTCCTAATATTTTGCACAAGCCCGAACTTTCGGGCCGATTGGCCAAATGGGCCGTCGAACTCAGTGGGTACAATATAGAGTATCAACCCCTAACGACCATCATGTCTCAAATTTTAGCGGATTTCGTGGCTGATTTCACACCAACCCTCATACCCGAAGTTGAAAAGGAAATCTTGTTAAAATCGAGCACATTATCGGGAGTATGGACCCTTTTCACAGATAGAGCTTCTAATACGAGGGGATCTGGGCTAGGCATCGTCTTGAAGCCGCATACAGGTAGCACTATTAGGCAGTCTATCAAAACTTCTCTATTGACTAACAATGAGGCCGAGTATTAGGCCATGATTGCAGGTCTCGAGTTAGCTAAAAGCTTGGGGGCAGAAGTCACTGAAGCCAAATGTAACTCTTTATTGGTGGTGAACCAAGTAAGCAAAATCTTCGAAGGTCAAGAGTTATAGAATGCAAAGGTATTGGAAAAGATGGAGGTAACTTTGCACTGCTTCAAGGAGTGGACCTTAGACCATGTACCCCGAGAACAAAACAGTGAGGCCAATGCACTTGCAAATTTAGGTTCATCGGTCGAGGAAGACGAAATCAGTCTGGGGACTATCGTCCAACTATCAAGATTTGTGATCGAGGAGGGTCATGTCGAGCTAAACTCTACAAGCTTGTCCTGGTATTGGAGGAATAAAAAATATTTAATATTTGAAAAATGGTAAGCTCTATCAGGCCCTAAAGAGTCGATGGCCATGTGAATCAAAGTTGTTCGATTCACATTGGACTGAGATAGAACACTATACAGAAGGACAACGGACATTCATGAAATGGGGAAAGGATATTGTCGATCCTCTTCCATTGGCTCTAGGTAAAGCTCAATTCATTTTGTTTATGACTGATTACTTTTCTAAATGGGTGGAAGCACAGGCCTTCGGGAAGGTTAGAGAAAAAGAAGTCATAGACTTTATCTGTGATAACATCGTGTGCCAATTCAGGATACCTGCCGAAATCGTATGCGACAAGGTAAAGTAATTCATCGGCAGCAAGGTAACGAGGTTTCTCAAAGAAGATAGAATAAAGAGGATCCTATCAACACCGTATCATCCAAGTGGAGACGGATATGCCGAGTCGACGAACAATACTATCATTCAAAATTTAAGAAAAGGTTAAACGACGCTAAGGGAAAATGGAGAGAAATTCTACTCGAGCTTCTTTGGGTGTATCGAGCAACATCAAAGACCAGTATGGGGGCAAACCCATTCTCCTTAGTATATGGCTCTGGGGCATTAATTCCGGTCGATGTCGGGGAACCCAATGCCAGGTTTCAACACACAATAGAATAATCAAATCACGAGGCTATGAATACTAGCCTCTAATTATTGGATGAAAAATGAGAAGTTGCACTTGTTCGGATGGCTGCACAAAAGCAAAGAATCGGTAGATATTAAAATAGAAGAGCCAACCTTTTCCACTTTGTAATTGGGGACATAGTTCTAAGGAAAGTCACCCTCAACACTTGATACCCGAATGAAGGGAAACTGGGACCACATTGGGAAGGCCCATATTGGGTCCTCAGTTTCAGCGGAAAGGGATCTTACGAACTTGGCATAGTGGAGGGCAAACAATTGCCAAACAATTGGAATGTATCACTCCTCAAATAACATTATTGCTAAGGTATGACTTTCCCCCTTTTCCATTTGTATTTGATACTAACTTATCTCAGGTTTTCGATCGAAGATGTCGAGAAAACTCATCCACATGAAGACCTTAGGTTTTAAAGCATGCATTGCACTCTTTTTCCCTTAGATCGATTTTTATCCCAAATGGGTTTTTTCGGTGAGGTTTTTAACGAGGCAACAATTATGTGTTACGTGAGGAAAATTCAATAGTATCCAAGGCTTCTTTTCAATCAACCTCGAATACTGGGGGCATCGCCTTCAAAGGTTATATTTTCGAGAAAAATACCTCATATCAAAGGGTATTGATAGGGAAACTGTGTAATGGGCCTAACGGTCGAGTGAACCATGTATATATAGATTAGTCGAGCTCCAATGGCAAAACATGTACGCATGTATAGATTATATAAATTATTCAAAGAAGCATTCTTTCTGTATCAAACACTTTGTGTATCAAAGAAAATTTGCTACTATACGAGCTCCATACTTACGATTTTGTGAGAAATGGCTCAAGGGCCAAGCGCAAATATACCTCGAACACTCGGGACTGTCAACGACAATCAACATATTTGAGTTATCTAAACTCGAATTTATAAGACCTCAAAGAGGCGCCCCTCGATCTATAGACCAAAGCCATCTTTCTCGGGGACTAACACCTCGAACAAGTGCGGCTCGGAGACGTTAGAACCCCGCAAAAAAATAGGACTTCAAATTTTTTGAAAAATCGATTAAAAAAGGCTACCCCCAGTGAATAATAAAAAAGGGCTTCGATAAAATCATCCCTCGAAAAACCTTAAGAGGTATCAAATTATCGTAAGACAAACGTGCTAAAGCACAAAAGGCAGAAGGTTTTCAATTGACATCGAACCCTCAAAAAATCCAATGGGTAAAATATACATGCTAAAATATACATGATAAGTATTTTAAACAAAAAGAGGGGAATAATAGCCACCATTTAGAGGCCATAACGGTCAGATCTAAAGAAGCCTACGGGCCAATACACTTAGAGTTAGAGATCTTGTTCTCACTCCATCCGAACCCAAGGGTTCGATTATCCCGAGCCCAAATAAACAATAACTTGATTATGGATCGGGGACTCACCATTATCCGACATAAACCCTTAGGCATCTATGCCTTAAAGTTTGAACCTTATTCCAACTAGACTATGGTAACTTCGAGGAAGCCACCCGAGACAAAGTCTCGAACACACTGTTCAAAGCATAAGATTGTGCTGAAAATTTTACAAGGCAAAGAAATAAAGATGTTTATAAAGATTAGGAAGGCATTCAAGGGAAACTTTCTTTATATATTTGAAAAACTATATGTACAAGAGACTGACATAGGTCTTATAAAAAGAAAAATAAAAAATCCTAACTATGTCCGGGGCTGGTTTCTCCCTCAGGGGAAGCTTTTCTTTCGGGCCTCTCGTCGTTATTAGACCTGCCTTGGATACCTTCATCATCATCATTGTCATTAGAGGAGACAAGAAATCTGGCATCGGCTTCAAGCGCCCTGGATTGAGTTATCTCTTTAGAGAGGTCATAACATCGAGCATGGATTTCCATGAGGGTATCCATCCGGGATTGGCACTTGGCCAAATTATTGCTCCATCACTCTTGATCGGAAGCCTCCCTTAGCTACGTTTGAGTAGCCTCAGCATCGCCCAAGTATACGACTATGGATTTCTCAGTCACGATCTTCATCTCCCCGACCTCTTCCTTGGCCTCAACAAGCTTGACCTTGAGTTCATTGATCTTTTTGGCTTGGGCCAAACCTTTCTCTTTATCACCCCAAAGTTGGGTCTCGGATGATGACAGTTTGGCTAAAACAACCTCTTTCTTTGTAGTAAGGCTTTCCATGTTCTCCTTCTATCGATCACAATCAGCTTTTATTTGATCGATCTCCCATCAGAACAGCTCGATCCTTTCCAGATTATGCTAAAACTGAGATATTGAAGTGTTAGCCTCCACAGTTGGGTTGAGTAGATTGTACTTTTTAAAAATTATAGCTACCTGCTTATCTAGCTTGGTCCCTTCCTTACGAGCCTTGGCCAAGTCTGCTCGATGGTCCCTGAGCTCATCCACCTTTTGATCGCAAAGGAGCTTTAAAGAGTTCCTATCCTCCGAGGACTTTTGGAGCTCAGCCTCACATTGGCTTAGGTCAGCTCTAAACTTGGTGAAAGCCTACACAAACAAAAAGATGCATGTTAGGATAAAGGGAGAAGATGGAAAGAAAATTACAACAATAGGAGTTAATACTTACTCGAGATAAAAGGCATTGGGCCTCTTCAAAAAGGGTGGATGCATCATTGAGATCAGCAGCATCATCAACCCCGGTAAAGCAAACCAGGAAGGGATTCTCTTCACTAGGGTCTCCGCCTAAGTTAGGCATCTACAGAGCCTGAGCCTCCCTTATGGCCTCCTCAAAATAAGTCGGTATAGAGTAAGAGTGACCTATTGTCATGGCCCCGAGCAAATCACTCGAGATGCGCTGGTCAGCCGTAGGGATCACGAAACCGGTCCCCTCTGGCATGCTTGCTGATAGTCGAGAAACAATCTCGACCTCGAGCGATTCAAGGGTTCTCCATGAATCTTTCTTCGAAGCCTCCTCATCACGAGGCAGGGTCTCCAGCTCAGAGGACTTGGTATCCTTGACTGGCTTCCCGGATCAAGCCACCAACACCGAGTCATCACCCTCTTCTTCTTCTTCTACACCCAACTGATGGACCGATTCTATATCCACAGGAATGAGATTTCTTCTGTGTCTTCGAGCTAGAGCCTATTAAGCTTGGGGGTGCTCTTGCTCCGAGACCCTGTTCCTCTTATTATCTTTTCCCAATTTCGAAATCGGGGACTCGGTCTCTTCCACAGGTGGGGCCAGCCTCATTTTAGAGACATCTCCTATGCCTGCATGAAGGAAAATAAAATATGAGTGAAGAGAAATCTCAGAAAAAGGGGAAGGCATCAAAAGTTAACAAGATGAAATTACCATGATGTTTGGCTTCCCATCTGCCCCTCGCTAGGTCACACCAACAGCTCTCAGTATAAGAGAAAGTCGAGGCTAATATGCCGAGGCTAATCTCCGGACCTAGTCCTTGAGGTCGGCGACCACATGAGGACCCAGTCCTCAAGGTCAGCTACTACATGAGGCATCTAAGCAACCGCTGTGAAATAGATAAAGGCATTACATAACGTAGAAATTGAGTACGAAGGCTAATGAGTAAAAACGTCACTTATATTCGGGGTTCCACATCTCTAGAAATGACAATTTCTCTTCTTGGATGATGTCGTATGTCCTCACCCACACGAACCGGCTCATCCAACCCCGATATTTATCTTTGTCGTTGCTTACAAATAAGGCCTTGGTCGCCCGACATTGGATCTTGATCAACCCTCAGTAAAGCGGAGGTAGATATAATTAAATAAGATGGTTGAGGGTGAACTCTAGCCCCTTGGAATTGCTAGAAAAGAAATGTAGCATGATCACTATGCACCAGAACGAGGGATGCAATCTGGCCGAGAGTGACCTGATACCTCTTGAAAAAATTGATGATGTCTGGATCGATTGGTCCCAATGTGAAGGGGTAAGTGTTGACACTTAGGAACTCATCCACATGAGTGGTGATACTCTTTTCGGGAGCAGGGATCTGTACCACAACCTCATCCCCCTAGCCACAATCTCTCTTCATAGTCTCGAGGTGTTTCTGCATTATCGAGCAAATATATCTCAACACGTGGTCACATCAGCCAGGGGTCGATGGGGGATTCTCGACTTTGAAGTCGTTCTTTAAAACACAGGGACCGGGAACAATCTCGTGAAGGGCCGGTTCTATCGTGCTTTATCACCGGCCGGTCGAGAAGAAGAGGAGGAAGCTTTCTCCTTTTAAGGAATGGATTTGGAGGTTTTCGCCATTAGTTCAGGTAGGATGAAGCAGAAAGAGGTGGAGTTGGATATTTTCGGTACTAAAAGGGATTGAGCCAATAGGTAGTGAAAGAGAAAAGATGAAGAAAGGAAGAGATCAAGAAAATTTGAAGGTGGAAACAAAGCTTTGATTCAAAATGGAGAACCTATATATATAGGCACACGACGACGATTTGACGATTCTAGTGGCCGACCGTCACTAAAAAGCATTTAATGTTTTGGGAAACCAAGCCGACGGGATGTTTCGATCACCCCAAATGTTTACATCATGGGGATGACATCATTTTTAGGGTCTCTAGAAAATTAAGGTTCAAGTCGTTTCTTATCATTTCACTCTAAGAAACTAGGGGAATATATATATATTGTGGAAATCGGGGATACCCGATTTCGTTCTTCAATGGAGAAAGTGATACCACATCGGAAGGCCAGGATGCCGAGCTCGGGGTCAAAGCTCCATTCCAATAACGAGATCGATATCATTTGCGGAGGCCATAAGAAAGCATAATTCGAGATGATACCATTATAATTCAATAATCGAAAAGCAAGATACCTGCCACGGCCCAAATATCACGCGGTAAACTTCAGAATGTATTGGTCTTGGTGATTAGAGAGCTGTGAAATATGATTGCCTACTATAATTAAAAGTGTACCTTATTTAGGACTCCCCTATTATATAAGGGGGGATCCCATTCATTTGTAACACATGGTTGACTGATAAGAAAAAACATGCACTGTATTCTCTAGCTATTTTACTTACTGTTCATCAGAGTTGCCTTATAATTTACTATTCTCACTATCCCACTTTGAGACTTTCATAGTACGAGGTCGAGATTTGGCTTGCGCACTGGTTCGATCTATTTTATTCTTCAATTTATATATTTGATTCCTAATATATCCACTGGTATTGGACTAAATGACCTATCCTTAAAACCACAATGTAAGTTTAATTATTAGTCGAATTTTAGGGTAAACAAAGTATCCTCCAAAACAACCACAAGATGAAGAACTACGATCTAGCAAGCACCACGACATCTCTAGTGTTGGATTCATGTTTCTCTTTGGTTTTCACTCTAGAATCATGGAGACTGCTTTGAAAGTGTTTTGGGAGAGTATAGGGTCTGCTTCAGTCGAAAAAATGATCCCAAATGAGCCTTGACCCGATCTTTAAAGGTTGGAGAATCATCCATCGCCTAAGTGGGTCTTATGGGAGCTACTTGCGCAGTCTCGTGAAAACACGAATATCTCTCTAGATGTTATATTGACAAACAGTTTAATGCGTTGGAAACTAGACTCATAGAAATTCAATTTGGTATATTGATCATCCCTTAATTCCAAGTATACTGGGAGAAAAGCTAAGCTACATTTGACCTAATTTTCAACACATTATGAATGAAAATTGTGATGAACTTTGTCAACTTTTGTTCCACGACTTACTTGACTTAAAAACATAACACACGACTATCATACGCCTAAAATAACTCATAATATTACATACTTATCATGCTAAGCACCCTAATCGCACCCGAAAAGTATATGCTATATCTTTCCTCTTGTCGACTTTCGACGAAACTTATTTTCATCAATTCATTTAGCTTCTAAGCCTTCCAACATTCTTGGTACTTGTTATTCATGATCTTAAATATTTTTAATGTCCAAGTTAACACAATTTAATTACTTTATATACTTTCAAAGAAGATCTCATTTATGAGCTTATGTCACTTGATTTACGGCGTACTCTCATGTAGGAAAACATGGGGTGTATCATCATTCCCCCATTTACAACATCTGTCCTCGAATGTTGACTGATGTTCTTGTCAGTCTCATCACCTATACCTCTTATGAATAATTTTATATTGTCTTTTCCAGCTAAGCAACGGTTTTGTGAATAAATCCAAAAGCCAGAGCATTCCCCTCTTTAGGCCTCTTACTCGCACCACGACTTGTGGTCGGAATTCGTCCAATCTCATAACTGTTGCTACCTTCTTTCATGCATCACGTATGACTCTAACCTTGTATGTGTGCCTATGCGACTCTTCTCTCCTTTTCCCCCAACTTTTAGCAAATCTCCAGGCCCCACTTTTTGAAAAAATACAAAACTATGGCAAGGTATCCCTCTAGGCATCTATATGTCTACTAAAGTTCTTCGCTCGGTACTTTGTTGAACTTACGACTATTGCTATATCTTGTTTCAAAGCCTTGGTTATATTTGCTTCTATCTTTACTACATCTAGGTAGGTTATACTATATCATAACCTTTACTTTGGTTTACTGTTACTGAGGTCTGCTACCCAACTCTAGGTTACTCTCTCACTGCTTATCCTATATTTATAAATCTAAGTCTGTTAATGCTTCTTTATTACTTTTCATCTAAATAATGGCATCATAAACTCCTCTTATACTTGGAATTTTTATCCATCTATTGTTGATCACCTTAATATTGATCTATAATCTACGACTGATAACTTGAAATCTCTTGCAAAGTATATTGTCACTAGGGCTCACATCTCATCGTGGAACAACTAAAGTGATTTTCCTGATTCACCTAAGGACAATTCTATACTTCAATAACCGTATTTCATAGTATCCCAACATGATTCATCTTATGGGGTGTATTCTAATCCTGTGCCATCCATGAAATCCCTTTTCTTTAAATCATTACTCAATCAAAGGCCTAGAATCCTTTTATCTATCACAATTACACCTTTATTCTACTACTAGGGCAGCATTTCATCTCTTCTAAATGCTCCTAGTTTAGACTCCTTTGCATTTATTAAGGCTATACTTAGCTTTTCATAACCTACGGAAACCATAAGCTCTCTAGTTTTGATGGGTTTGATCCCGAGGACTAACGTATTCTCGTCACCTTCTCACTCACCTTTTCTTATCTTTACTCTTATCTACCTAAAACCTTATCACTTTACGATAATTTATCTTGCAAACTACACATATCTATTTATACTATCGCAACCTTTCTTTAATTTAGTAGCACCATCTATTTGCTTTCGTGCCTTCTCAGTTGTCTTTAAATGTAAGCAATTACTATTCATGGCCGTTCTGCCACTTTTTGCATGAATAATTGGCTTATCTTAATTCCCACACATATTGGAATTCCATGAAACCAATATGATCTCGAATATTACTTTTGATTGTACTTCCCATTCATTATTCACAATAGGCACCACTTTCTTATAGAGTGCATACAACGATTTAGGGAGACTATTCTTAATATCATTTCTTCTTTAGATCACTATGCTTAGGTTGAAGCCTTCTTCATTTATTTTCTCAGCTAGTCTTTCGTTGTAGTACTTAGGGAGACCTTCTGACTCTTGTAAAGTTGCGAGCATATTATATTGTATACCCGACAGAATTTCCGTTGTTCTTACTCACTTATAAATATCTTTAGTTACATACTTCCATGCCCTTGTGCTCGTAGGGTTACTTCTTAACAAAAAATTTTATTGCCTCCTTAGTGTCACTCTCTCTTATTTTTGTGAAACTTAAACTGTAGCTTTAACTACCCCAACTCCTATCTGAAATTTGTTCATGGATTGCGATCTCGTATCTCCGAGAATGAATTAACTATACTGGGGTTCACTACGTTTATCTTGTACAATATGCTGATATGTTTGTATCCTCTTGTCTAACCATAACTAGGTTCTTCCTAAATGAACTACTAACTACTCGTTGGTCCATTCTCATATCTATATTCTGCATAATCTCTCTTGGGTTATGTCCTTTGTCTTAGCTTACTCGCATTGGCTCCTTATGTATCAAGTGTTCATTTGCACTTATTTATCCATAACATCTAGTGCTGGAACCCTTATTGCCTCTCCCCGTCATCGTGCTTGCATAATGTTTTGGATTCATATCATATCTGTAGGATCTAAATAAATGCAATCTCATTATTTTTGCCTTTCTACCACATTTTTCCTTTACTATTCCATAGTTACCTGAACCAAAAAACTCATACTTAATACTATATCACACCATCTTCCCCCTTTAGGGTAGTACTAACGTTTAATGCTATGAAGATTTACCTATAAATGTTTTACCTCTTCATATTTTGCGTCTTTTCACATCTTGACGGGCTCTTACTTTCCTTGTGTTAACCCTTTTGTATCAGGGATAACTGAATTTCTTACGCACGAAGGTGACACCTAGTGTAATTGGCACACTTAGCCCCTTAAGCTTAACTCTGCTCATAGTGCTTGCTTTAGGGAAGCGTCTTCCTGAAAGACCTTTAAAGGTTATTCTTTTGTTGCCCATTCTATTATTGCCTTAATGCAATCTCTAAAATTGTCACGATGTTATATATTATCAAAACCTCTGATCCCTAATTCATGTTCGGTTTTATCTTGTTTAATATACCATACCAATTTCTGTTACTACAGGGGGTCTAACTTAGCCTTCTAGTAATCTCGTTGGAATCATCGACTCATTTCTTGAAATGAGGATATGACCTTTTATTCTATACTCTTTTATTGTTTCAAGGCCTTTCACCTTATGTCTTTTCCTTCACTTGCCTATAGAATTTGTCATCATGTTATATTTATATTTACCGTTGTAACCCACTTATCACGTCTTACTCATAATGCTTCATTTACTTTCTTCTTATTCTCCTACTAATATTTCTGTCTATCACCTTATTCTTAAAACTTGAACAAAACATTCTTTCGCTTTTAGCTCCCCTTGCTCTATCCACTAGATCTTCGGGTGGCCTAACATTCTTTCTTGACTAGGGACGAGCGCCATACTAAGGTAAATATTTATTCCTTATAGAATTCCACTGCCAATCTTCTAATTTTTTTCTCAACATTCTAGTATTTCATATCTAAATATACTATTCTAGATTGCACCATCGAGGTGTCTCACAAGGAGAACTATTACCACATTTGCAATATCCTTCGGAAATGTCAGCTAATGCTAACAATCCATCCACCATTTTGGGTTACTCTAACCCCAGCTAGATCTTTATATCTTATCCTTCTCTTAAACAATATCTATTAGCTCACATAGAGTATAACTAAGATGGGTATCGCCAATAGTACATACCTATGTTCCTGTGGAAGGTAACTCAGAATGCTTATATTTCTCTACCTGAATTGTAAATATTGATAATCTTCACTAATTGGGTATCTCGTACCCTTCTTCGCCTTGCTTCTTTTACTTGCTGAAACTTGTATATACCTTCTGATTCTCTTATTGCTTTTTACCATATGGTTGGTGTTTACTAAGTGAAAGATTAGAAACAATGAAATAATAGCTTGCAGATAGTATAACAATCAAACTGAATGGCTGGAAATTGGAGCCTCGAGCTTGTGTATGCGGGGCCTCGAGGTTGAGTTGAGTGCTCGGCCAGGGGCAGTCAATGAAGGATTAACAATTATGATAAATTCGATGGCGGATATTTATGACAAATAATGAGCAATAAATGAAGAACAATAAATAGAAAACAATAAATGTAAGAAATAAATGTAAGTGATGGAATCAAGAGATTTGAAAAGTTAGAAAGAAGAGTGAATATTATTGTATATTCAATATTGTGTATCAGATCCTTCTACAAAATAACAAGGATCCCCTTTATATATAAGGGGAGAATCCCAACATAGTACAAATGCATTTATTACAAAGGTGTGTGGTTTGTATAGCTATTTAATGCCACGGTACGGTCTTGAACTAGCCAAATAGATTAGGTCAACTTTACTCACATGCCTTAGGAACTTTTCACTTTTTCAACATAACTATCGATCTACACTACCCCGAGGTCAGATGTCGATAACCCCTCGGGTGTTAATCTCGACCATAATCTCGAGCCTATGGAAACGTGCTTATGAAGCATCGTAATGACCGAAAATTGGACCCTCTGCTTTTACCGTATATAGATAGTCCCCGCGTTTATTAGAGTGAAATGATAAGAAATGACTTTGATATCCATCTCTTCGAACTTCCCCTAATGATGTCATACTTATGACATAAGCCTTTATGATAACTGAGGCGTCTCGTGGGTTTATCTTTCCATAAATATCCATTGTACCAAAAGGTTTATATTCTTCAAAGCGATAATTTCCCAAAATGCATTGATTTCTCCTTTCGGTACGTCTTTCAAAAACATTAATTGCGTTGTCGACTACGCTGCCATCCTTTCTATAAATGGAAGCCTTCTTGAATGAAAACTTCATTCAAACATTCTTCAACAACCTTTTACCCCTTTCTTCTCTTCATCCTCATCCATCATTATTTCCCATGTTTGAGGCCCGTGGACATAAGGTCATACGGACGTGTTCTCATCAGTTATGCCATGGCCCTTTCCCAGAGCTTTTCCCCTACTTAGTGGGATCACACTAGTTTTTTGTTGTTGTTGTTGTTGTTGGCCTGAAATAATGAGAGATAAATCTCAAATTATCTTCACATTAAAGGATATGTGGACTATGAACTTCTACTCATCTCTCTTAACTACCCGATGCGGTGCTTCCCACCTTTTGCTTTCCATAGAGGGAGGTGGTGCCATCTACTAACTATTTCATCCCACACTGGTGCAACGTCTCAAGAAGTGGCTTCACAATAGTGGCGCTGGCGAGACCCATCTCGCCAAATTTTTCACCCAGCCACTTTTTCATCCTTTTCTGCTTCTTCTTCATCATTTTCTGCTTCTTCCTTATCCTTGAAGATGCCGTTTGGAAGTTAGAGGTGGGGCCTTGAAGAAATGATTCTCGAAGTCATTGCTCCCGAAGATGTACTCCCAAGAGTATATTAGACTTTTAGCTGTTACTTTTGCTTCTTTGTTTCTATGTAAGGACCCTTCGTGGACTTTTTGTAATCATCGTTTATTAATGCAAAGTAGTTTCTTCAATTTGTCTCTGATTTATGTTGGATTTTCCTTTATTTGAATTTGTAAAGAATCCGATTGTATGATTCTACCGATCGGTCCGAATTCCGGGCCCGGGTGTAGGTGTTTCCTCGATCCCTGAGTGGTTAATACGATATCCCATGGAGCCCTTTGTTGTTCCTCGAACTAAGCCTAGATTGAATTTATGCAAGCTCAGACCGTCGGGACCCCCAACTTCGAGTTGAATGAGAGTTGGGCTTCAAATTTTCAAAACGAAACTTAGCCTTTCAAACCCCGTCAATAGTCCTCGAGGGGGGACTTGCTCGGATGCCTGAGAATAAAGATAGCCCTGAGGCTTTCGAAGGCAGTCCCTAAGTGAAAGTTCGCTCAAACTCGAGCGACCTGAAAACTTGTTTTGAACTTAGAGCGAACATAGCCTTAAGGCGTTATAGATAGATCCCAAATGAGTGTACACTTGGACTCGGATAGCCCCTGGATTAAAGTAATTGAGAGGGTGTTTAACTTGATCCAAAAGCGAGAAATAGCCCTAAGGCCTTATTAGGTGTTTGCGAGTGCAAATTGGCTCGGGCTCAGGTAGCTCGATGGCCAGAGGATCAGGCAAATGACCCGCATTTAAAATAGCAGAAATCCTTGAGGTAGGGTACCACCTCGAGGTCAGGCCCGTATGAGTAAATTTTATTTAGAGCTTATCTTCTTTTTAACCGAGGTCCTCGAGATCGGGTACCATCTCGAGGCTTGTAATGATATCAATGGCTCTATATAGCCAATCTTTTTTCTGACATAGGTCCTCGAGATCGAGTACCATCTCGAGGCTTGTAATGATGTCAATGGCTCCTTATAGCCTATCTTCTTTTTGATAGAGTTCCTTAAGATCATACTATCTCAAGGCTTGTAATGATGCCAATGGCTCCTTAGATCCTATCTTCTTTTTGACAGAGGTCCTCGAGATCGGGTACCATCTCGAGACTTGTTGATGTGGGGGTCTTTGATCCCCAAAGCATCGTACGACAACGTTAATTGTATGACATGGTTATGAAACGACCAGGGCAATCCCGCTTGTTCATCTTCCCAAAGCGAAAATGGCTCAGTCAGCATTTTTAATTGGCTTTTGAGGAAGGCAGATAGTCACTTCTTTCTCTTTATATAGGGTTGTCTTCCCTCTTTTGAGGATTCCGCTATTCTGAGTAGTCATCTTCCTTCATAGAGTTCTTTCCTGCATTAGGTCCTTCACCATTTCAACTTCCAAGCCCTTGCTCAAATCCCCTCTCCAATTCCACAGTTATGGCTACTACACCAGGACCCACTCGGCAAGGAGAAGGGAGTTCCACCTCTAGTTCCTGCCTGGTTGGTAGTGCGTCGCCGGTACCAGAACAAACCCTAGGACATTTCGTTTCGAGGGTGGACTTTCCATTAGAAAAAACTCCCAATGTTTGGGGTCATTGGGAGTATGCCTCGAAGTTTATCTCTTTGATTGGCGAGAGGCACCTTGAGTGTGTGAGGAAAGATTGCGGAGGGGATGAAAGGTAGTACTGCGAGTGCCTTCCCCGAAAGAGAGTATCATCGATCATGCCGAGGGGTTTCAGAATGTATACACATACCCCTTTACGCTGGGCCCCTTTGATAGGGTCGTGCTCAACTTCTCTCAAAAGTACTAGGTTACCTTGGCACATGTTCATCCATCATTTTGGAGGATAGTATTGATGATGAGGTTCTTTGCGGAAGAAGCAGGGATTGAGTTCACCCTTAGCCATCTTATCAGGCTGTACCGGCCATTTCACCATCGAGGTCTGCTGGCCCTACGATGTCGATCCACCCCGCCTTTCGTTGTCGATGATGATGAAGATGGGGATTAGGGATGGATGAACCAATTCGTCCGATTATGGAATGTTGATATTATACCTTTGGAGTTTCTACCATTTCATGAGGAATGGAATTTTACACGTAAGTGGTACACTTGTGCCTTCGTAGTTTTGCTTATGGCGAAGGAAAGCCCCATTAATGCGCCTTTCTTTTCTTTTTGCAGCAATTCAATGGATGTCGTACTAGGTCCTTGACCTAACGGATTGGGCTTGGAAGTTGGCGACCCACTCGACTTACAATGAGCATAAGTGGTGAATCTTGTCTAAGGGCATATGGGAGGCAAAACACCATGGTAGGTGCTTAGTGGTTTGCTTTCTCCGAAAGGTACTATCTTTTTAGCGCACTAACACTTCCACCACAGGCGTTGGATGATTTTCCGAGATAAGGCCATGTTGCCTTGGGGAGGAGGAAAGACTGCCAACCATGGGACCGAGGTCTGATAACAAACAGAAGGAATCTTCAAAGGACGAGGATGCTCACAGTGAGGCGAGCCCTGCTCGCAGGGTCAAAAGAGACGTGTCGGCTGATCTTGCAACATCTGAGTCCTCTATTTTTGGAAAAACATTTTCTTTCTTTTTGCCATCTCCCATTCTCGTCGAATGTACGTCGAAGGACATCCGAGGATAGGGTCCGAGCGAATCGAGTGGGGCATCGGGCGGCCGCGCTTCCATCGGCAGTAGTTTTACTGTGACAGATAAGGCCAAGCCAGCATTAGTGTGATCGACTTTTGATGAAACTCAATGACTTAGTTCCATGGTGAGTTTTGGTAGTCGGTACAGGCTTTTTTAGTTTCGTGACATCCTTTTCTTATTGAGCTCCCTTTTTGCAGGCCTTTGACATGCTCAAGTCTGAGCTGCTTAGTTGTGAAGGTAGATTGCGGAAATCTTTGAATGGGGAGAAATCCCTCAGGCTTCTTTATAAGAAAAAGGGAGATGAGTTGGACCATATGCGATACGAGGAGGACTGAAGTCGGAACTACGAAAGCTATCTCGAAAGACAGGTAACCTTCATTTTGTGTCGATGTATGCTCCCCTTTCTATTTTTGGAGATTAATATTTCGATATTCTAGCTGCAAAATAAAACGGAGGAGCTGGAACAACTTTGGGGCAATGTTGGCCAGGTTAAAAATGAGTGTAACGAGCTAAAGTTTCAGGCAGATACCCAAGTTGCGGCCAGAAAGATGCTTTGGCCAAGGCTTCCACCCTCGAATTGCAACTCCGAAATTCTCGTGCAAACAACTCTATCCGAACGAGCATGATTGCGGGGCTCGAGTTCGAACTACTAAAGATGAAGGCCGAGGTTGTAAATGCTTGGGCTGAAGCCGAAGAGATCTGAACTAAGGCTGAACCAAGATGCTACCGACGCTCGAGCTGAGCCAAGAGGGGCCCTCGACTGGGACAGTAGGAGCAAAGACTATGTCTGGTGTAAATCTTTGAGGGAAACCCTCAAGGAGATCCATGCTAGGGGATTTGATCTCTCGAAAGAGATAGAGCAGGCAAAGGCGGACGAATATGACGCTAAGTTCCTTTTGTCCGATGTCGAAGATAGCGACAAAGAGGCCGACGAGACATAATCCTCGAGGGGGATGTAGATTAGGTATTTCTTTCCCAATTTTGTACATATTTCTTTTAAAGAACACTGTAAATGGAGTTTTGTATTCTTTCCCATATATGTATAAGAGGAAGCCTTGCGGTTTTATTTTTCATGCACTTCCCGTTGCTTTGATGTTTGTCGGCTATTAGCCATACGAACTGGTCTTTGAGTTAAAAATAACCCGTAGGTTCATAGTACGACCCTGGGGCTCATTGGGCTGGCCCGTAGGCTCTTGCACGTTTGGTCGGTATGACCTTTTAGTATAAGTCAGCGTTTAAGCTCTTATGCTTTTAATCTTAGGCACATTCAGTTAACTATTTCGTGTTCAGTCTCCGAGTCGGATTTCAACTTGAGCTCATTGACCCTTAAGTTTTTGAATTTAAAGCTGGCCCTTAGGCTCTTACATGTTTGGTCGGTACGACCTTTTATATGGGTTGGCGGTAGTGGATCTTACACATCGGGTCGGTATGCCATTTAATAGACTTTATTTTTCCCTCGTTAAGGGCTTTTTGAAATTTTGTTTGCCTGACTCTTCAATGGTTCGATAAAAACCTCAATTGTAAGTCTTTATATGGTGTCAATCGAGCACCTCAGGTGGTTTTACTCGGTGGCTAAATGTTTCTAAGCGTATAGTTCGGAGCTGACATGGTCTAAGCTCTTTTGGCTATATCGAGGGTAGCCTATTTAACCGGTTCTTTTCAAAGTACTTTCGAAGTAATTGAAGGCCTGTGATTTTATAGAAACGGTCAGGCATCCCCGAGTAGCGTTAGTTTAGCTGGTACAGCCTTGTGACCGTAGTCATTGTGTTTGGCTGGACACTTTTAGTCCCCGAGTAAAGTAGTTTTGGTGTCTATATCGAGGGTATGCCTTTTTAGGGGTCTTACAAGTTCGAATATATAGCCTTAACTTTAAGGTCGAGATAATGCCTTTTTGTAAGGTCTTATAATTTTACAAGCCTTTGAGGTCTTACAGTTTTGGTTACTTGGTACAAGTATGGTTAATGCCTTGCTTGAGGTCTTATAGACTAGATGTTGCCTTATTAAGGTCTTATAGTTTTGGTTACTTGGTACAAGTATGGTTCATGCCTTGGTTGAGGTCTTACAGATTTTATGTTGCCTTATGAAGGTCGTATGTGCTCGAGGTTTCCCGCATGGGGCCTTATAGCCTTAGGTTTTTTGACAGATCGATGAGGGTGGCAGTTGGCGGCAGTTCTCGAGTCATCGAAAGTTTCTTGGCTCTGGATCCATTCCTTGTAAACTTGGTGTTGCCTCAT
The DNA here is from genome assembly GCF_000715075.1 of Nicotiana tabacum. Lineage (NCBI taxonomy): Eukaryota > Viridiplantae > Streptophyta > Magnoliopsida > Solanales > Solanaceae > Nicotiana > Nicotiana tabacum. The sequence continues at coordinate 93,519,473 of NC_134080.1, read as the reverse complement.
TTAGGGCTTACGAGTTTGGAGTTTCCGACCGGGAGGTCATGTGGGCTTGAGTTTTCGATGCCAGTCCCCGAGTGTTCAGGACATTTTTGGCTTCTAGAGCCATTTTTGTAACCTTAATGTTGCCTCATTGAGGGCTTACAATTTTGAAGCTTCAAACCCGGAGGTTATATGGCTTCGAGTTTTTTGACGTCAGTCCACGAGTGTTCGACATGTTTTTTGGCTATGGAGCCATTTTTGTAAAAAATACCGAACTCCTTTGAAACGCGAAATGCTTTCATGGAGGGGAAAGTATTCTTAGATTACTTGGTACAAGGATACATGTTTTTGCTGTCAAGGGCTTGGTTATTCTATACGGACACGGTTCGTTCAACCATTTGGCTCGGTACATCGTTTTCCTATCGAGACCCCATTTAGCACTTCTTGGCTTCTCCGATGAGGTGACCTTCCGGGAGATGCCCTCCAGTATTCGAAGTTAAGTATAGAGAAGCCTTGAATACTTGTTGATTCTTCCTTAAGTAGCATATGGATGTTGCCTCTTTAAAAGCCTTGCCGGTAAAACCCTTTTTGGGATAAAACTCGATCGAAGGAAAAGAGTGCAACGCATGCTTTTAGAACCTAAGGCCTTTAAGATGGAAAGCGCTTCAGCTGTTTCGATCGGATACCTTCATAAAGGTTAGTGTGAAATGTAAGCAAAAAGGGAGATGATTATACCTTTGTGCCGATGGTGCCTTAGGCTTTGATATGCTTCGATGGTTTGCTTTGAGGACACGGGGTCCTTTGCTTTATTTAATCGGGATTGGCCGAGAATGTATCTCGTGATCGCTATTTCATTGTTTGTTTATCCTTTGGCTCCCTCGATGGTGGGGGTATTGGCGCCGATGCCACATCATGCACCGCAAAAATCTCTTTTGCTGCATGTTGTTCCCCGTAGATGGTTTTTATCCTATCCTTTGTTGGAAATTTCATCATTTAATAGAGGGGAAAGTATTCTTTGATTACTTGGTACAAGTATACACATTTTTGCTGTCAAGGACATGGAATTTGGAATTTTGGATAGTGCCGGCCGCTTTGATCGGGAGGGTGATGTCCCCTTTTGTTGTTTCGCTCGCCATGTTGAATCCGTTGAGGACTCGAGAGGCAAGCACGATCTAGTCAAGCAGCCCAAGCTGCTCCACCACCCTCGACCTGATAATATTGGCCGAGCTACCTGGATCTACAAGTACACATTTAATTTGAAATGTATTCACAAGAAAAAAGATTACTAGTGCATCGTTGTGCGGCTGAGACAAGGTCTCGATGTCCTCGTCGCTAAATGTGAGAGAATCCTCGAGTATGTAACCTCTAGTTTGCTTTTCCCTGGTGATGGATTTTTATGTTCTTCTGACCATGGATTCTTGTAGAGCATCGATGCCTTCTATGATCATGTGGATGACGTGTTGTGGATAATCTATTTCATTCCTCTTGGTCGCGTCTTTTTCCCAAAACTGATTTTTGGCTCAGTCGCTAAGGAATTCTCGGAGGTGACCTTTGCTGAGCAGTCGAGCTACTTCTTCCCGGAGATATCAGCATCGTCCTACGACCGTGTGTGTTGTGAAATTCACACACTATGTTATGGTTCCTTTGTAAAGGGTCTGATTGCACCTGTCTTGGCCACCTAGTGTCTCTTATTTTACCGATGGCGAATATAATGTCTGAAACGTCGACGTTGAAGTTGTATTCCGACAAGCGGGGTGCCTCCGTCGGCCCTGTGTGCCTATCGAATCCAGCTCTGCTAACAAGTCCCCAAGGATTCTGGCCTCATCCTTCGATCATTGCGGGGTATGTTGCGCCTCAGGGCATTCTTTCTATCCTTAGTGTATGGTTGGTATCTTTCTTTGTTTGGTTTTGGCTCCTTTCCAGGAAGCCTACTAGGATATAGCGAGTCCGGGAGGGACTCCTAGATGGTCGTCTTCGACCATGGTCTTTGATTGGTATCGGTTGTGGACGTCTAACCAAGTCACAGTGGGATATTCGACTAAGTTTTGCTTCAGTTGCTTCGAAGCTACTAAGCTTCGTTCGTTCAAGTCTTGAGTGAAGGCCTGTACCGCCCAGTTGTCGGAGATTGGCGGCAGTTCCATTCGTTCCATTTGAAAGAGAGATACGAATTGTCGCAGCATCACGTTCTCCCTTTGCCTAATTTTGAAGACGTCAAATTTCATTATAGCTACTTGATGGCACCATCATGTGCCCATATAAAGCAATCTGCCAGCATGACAAGTGAATTTATCGAGTTTGGGGCCAGGTAGTTTTACCACATCATCGCACCTTTCGAAAGCGTCTCTACAAACTTTTTTAATAGGACGGACTCAATCTCGTCGTCCCTTAGGTTATTGCCCTTTACTGCATAAGTGTAAGCAGTGACATGCTCGTTGGGGTCCGAGGTTCCATTGTACTTCGGAAAGTTGGGCATTTTGAACTTCTTTGGAATGGGTTTTCGAGTGGCTTCCTATGGGAATGTCTTGTGTACGATCTTCTTCGAATCCACACCCTTCAAGATCGGGGGTGCTCCCAGAATTTGATCTTCCCTAGAATTGTAGGTTTCCACCTTTTTGTCACTTGCTTCTATCTTTTTCTCGCTTGACTCGATCCACTTTGTGAGATCCTCGAGCATCTTTTTGATGACGGGGTCGACTGCCGACCCGTTGTTGCTTGATCTATCGGTGCCTGCTCGGCTTAGGGAGTTATTTTCGGTGCTACCATGCTGGGAGTTTTTTGGTGGCTTTGTAGTTGAGCAATTGTCAGTTGGTGTGCCTGTAACATTTCAAAAATAACGTGAAGGCTAACCCCTTGTTCTTCCTGAGCTGGGGTTTTTGAGCTTCTTGTTGATCTCCTTGGTGTATTCTCCTGTTGGTGTAGGAGCTTATTTCGACGTGTTAAGCATTGCGCGAGACCACGTCCACGGGAATTGCTTCTGGTGCATCCTCAGGGTTTCGCAGTGGTACACTAACACCTGCGGCAGCCACACCATTTTCTCCATGGTCCTCAAGATTGTTGTTTTCATGTGCATTTACTAAGTTAGACATTTTGACCTAAAATAAATATCTCGGACAAGAAAAATTTTGAAAGGTAACTTGCGTTATGGAGTGAACCAGCAAGAAAATAATTACTATTATTTTTAGCACCACGGTGGGCGCCAAACTATTTACCTTGAAAATGGTAATAACAATTAGATTTTATTTTGTGGTTCTAAAAATATGTGATTTATTTTAATGCTAGTTGTTAGGCAATAGATTCTAAGTGAAAGATTAGAATCAATGAGATAATAGCTTGCAGATAGTATAACAATCGGAGCCTCGAGCTTGTGTATACGGGGCCTCGAGGTCGAGTTGAGTGCCCGACCAGGGGCAGTCGATGAAGGATTAATAGTTATGACAAATTTGATGGCGGCTCTTTATGACCAATAATGAGCAATAAATAGAACACAATAAATGTAAGTAATAGAATCAAGAGAATTTGTTAAGTTAGAAAACAGAGAGAATGTTCTTGTATATTCAATATTGTTTATCAGATCCTCCTACAAAATGACAAAGATCCCCTTTATATATGTGGGGGGGAATCCGAACATAGTACAAATGCATTTATTACAAAGGTGTGTCGTTGGTACAACTATTTAATGCCACTGTACGGGCTTGAATTATCCAAATAGACTAGGCTAGCTTTAGTCATATTCCTTGGGAACTTCCCACTTTTTCACCATAACTATCGATCTACACTACCCCTAGGTGGGACGTCGATAACCCCTCAGGTGTTAATCTCGACCATAATCTCGAGCCTATGGAACCGTGCTTATGAAGCGTCGTAATGACCGAAAATTGGACCCACTGATTTTACCGTATACAGTTGGATAGACATTCATGCCTTAGGGCTCCTTATCAATAAGTATACAGTCTTAGTACACACATGATCTGCTGAAGACCTAACATTTAATCATCAAAAGCATGATGCAAAATCGAGTTTCTCTCACTCAACTCTTTCACAGCCACATTCAATCTCTTACCAACTATCTTTCTTGATGTAGGTATCATTGTATTACGAATAAAATATAATTTTGTAGTTTGAATTCTTACAACTTAGCTCTACCACAAGATCTAGAATAAGAAGAAAGTGTGACAGTCCTAAATGCCATGTAGCCTCCTGCTTATAAGTATGGTGCACAACACACTCATAAACAAGACTCTACTAGACACGGCTTGTAGACTCTCTAGGACAACATTGATCTAATACCACTTTTGTCATGACCTAAACTTGAGGGCTGCGATGGGCACCTGGTGCCTTACTCAACCGAGTACCAACGTAACATATCTTTCTTATCACATCATCATGAGTAAATGGGCAGAAGGGCCGTCATGAGATAATTAGAGTAAAAAATAAGGGAATACTAGACACAGCATGACCCATCATGATATAGAAACTTATACATGGGACATACGGGCCTATAAGGCTGACATTATCATTAGTACAATCAAAACATAGGCCGACAAGTCCATACAATTATATAGACACATGACATATATCTACAAGCCTCTAAGAGTACATAAACGTCATAAAGGTCTGGACAGGACCCTGCTATACCAATCAATACATGTCCAAATCATATTGACCAAATAGGCAACTCCGGAGCGTCCCATATGTAATATATGGATCATGCCAAAAGAAAAAAAGGGATAGGATTAACATACCTTTGCAATTTTCTCCCTAATCGTCAACCAAGCTTAATATGATCTTCTTATGTCGACAATGTGAAAACCGACTTCGTCGTCATTATCTAATAGTTGTAGCTCTCATATTTCAAAACCAATATTCTACAATAAATCGGACAGCACCTCCCCTATTTTTACTACATTCCATAAGTTACTAAAAGTCACCAAACAGCCCAAGTAATACCAATATAATTAACAGTAAGCTCTTCTATTACTTCAACAATCATTTTGAGCAGCAAGCTTGATTTATGACTAACAAAATATACTTTGTATCCAATTTTTTTTCGATAAATCTTCCTACAATATCTATAACATCATAATTATTCTTACCATATCATTTACAACCCAAAACATCATAAGAATAATCTTCAAAAATAGTCTATATGCCTAGCACCTTAACCTTTATCGTCAACCTCTTATTTTTCATGTTATCTTCATCAATCAACTTAATTAGCACATAGATAATCTTAACAACAGCATCCATAAAATGATCGAACTATTTATAAAAATTTCTAACCGCAACATACTAGATATATAGCCTCAACACAGCCCATAAAAAGAGATAACGATTCCTTATGTAATGCCAATTTCTTTCTTGTAGATTTCCTCTCAAACAACTCAACCAATACATGAACAACAAATAACATGATTTACTTACCTTAGCCAGTACGTATGACTTGAACTCTGCAGCTGGTTTAGCTCACAACAACCTTCAATAACACCACAACACTATTGGATTTGTATTCGCTTCTTGAATCAACTTTTGTATTCATATTGGCATGTAAACACTTGTATTTCTCCTTGAAGTTAAAATAAATACGAGGGACGACAGATTCATACCTTAATCAAGAAGAAAAACACGAAATCTGAGGTTACATCACTTGAAGAATCCTCCAAAACAGCTACAAGATGAAGGACTACGATCTAGTAAGTACCACAAGATCTCTAGCATTGGATTCATGTTTTTCTCTTTGGTTTTCACTCCAGAATCATGAAGTTTGCTTTGAGAGTGTTTTGGGAGAGTATAGAGTCTAGGTGCGTTGAACAAATGACACCAAATGAGCCTTGACCTAATCTTTAAAGGTTGGAGAATCATCCACCACCTAAGTGGGGCCTATGGGAGCTACTTGGCAGTCTCGCGCAAACGCTAATATTTCTGTACTCTGATGTTGTATGGATGAACTATTTAATGAGTTGTAAACTATAATCAAGGAAATTTAATTTGGTGTATAAATAGTCCCTTAATTCCAAGTATATTGCGATAAAAGCTCAGCTATATTTGACCTAATTTTCAGCACAAGATGAATGTAACTTTTGATGACCTTGCCAACTTTTGTTCCACAACATGCTTGAATCCAAAACGTAACACATGACGATAATACGAATAAAATAACTCATAATATTACCTCATTATCATGTTAAGAAACCTAGTCTCGCCCCAAAAGTATATGTTATAACTTTTTCCACTTGTCAACTCTCGACAAAACTTACGTTCTTCTATTCGTCTACATTCTAAGCCTTCCAACACTCATGGTACTTGTTATTCATCATTATAAATATTTGTAACGTCCAAAGTAACACGATTAACTTACTTTATATACTTTCAAAGACGATCTCATTTTTGATCTTGCGTCACTTGACTTACGACGTACTCTCACATATGAAAACACGGGGTGTAACAGTTGATCCCTCATTACTACTTTTTCGAAGTTTGACTTGATACTTACTGAGTACATTGGTTCAGTTATACTTATAATAAACTTTTGTACTTTGTATGAAGGTTCATGCACCGGCATTAGTAGACACTAGAAGGGTTCTCAGTAGCTTATCTTGGAGACTCAAGGTAGCACTGCATGGTTTCTGGCACGCCCTTGATGTCACTTTTTCCTTGTTTGTACTATACTTCATTCCCGGTAGTATTGTATCTATTTTGAAATTTTGAGTTGTATTTCTTTTATAGATACTCATGCACTTAGTGACACTGGGTTTTGGGAGTTGGCTATCGGAAATTGTAACTTGCTATCAATTATTTAATTTATGAATTCATTTCTGCTTTAGTTTATTATTATGTTGTTTGCTAAAAGATTTAATTTTTTTAATAAATAGGGGTATGTCTTGGATTCTCTAACAAGTAGTGTTATGTGCTATTACGATCTATGTGCATTTAGTTCGTGAAAAGTTAGTATCATAGCACTAGGTTCAAGGGGTCTACGAGTCATGAGAAGGCATAGTAAAATCTTGCGGGTTGATATGGAGACGTCTATACTTATCTTTGAGAAGCTATAAGGCATTAGAAAAGTTCTATTTCTTCACTCTTTATCATGCAATTGATTTTTCTCTGAGATTGAATCTTTCCTTCTATTCTCTTGCAGATGGTGAGACCACATCCAGCAGTGGAACCTAGAGGAATAGAACCTACCTGAGGTCGTGGTCGCCGCAGGGAAGTTCTAGTAAACCCCCAATGGATAAAGAAGATGATCCTACAGATGAAGAGCATGTTGAGGCACCAAATCAGACACCAGAAGGGCTTTCTATGATGCTAACTGTTCAAGAGGTTATGGATCGGATGTTGAGTTTCATGGATTCTTTGAGCTAGGCTGGAGTGGTTCAAGTGGCCCCAGCCATATCTCAAGCTGGAGGACTTCTGTCCTATGCTGCTCATATTCCGGATCAGGTAGCAGCCATGTTTCAAATGCAAAGTTATTTTCCAGTTCGTGGTGTTCAGCCCGCGGTAGAAGCTTGGCCAGTGATTAGGCTCGTTCCATCTATCGAGATGCAGAAAAGGATAGAACGGTTTTGGAGGTTGGATTCGCCATATTTTGATGGTGAGTGCATTGAGGATGCTAAGGATTCCATAGACTAGTACCATGAGAGGTTGTGCTGCATAGGCTTGGTGGAGTCCAATTGTGTGGACTTCTCTACCTTCTAGATGAGAGGACCAAACAAAAGGTGGTGGCAGTCTTAAATGCGAGGTTGACCCACAGGGTCACTACCCCCAACTTGGGTTGAGTTTTTGCATGCCTTCTTAGTGCAGTATATTCCCTTCACCAGGAGGGAAGAGTTACATGGCCAGCTTGAGCAGCTTCTTTAGGGAGTCATGTCAGTGATAAAGTATGAGATGAGATTCACCGAATTATCACTCTATGCAGTGCTTCTAGTTCCTATTAATGCGGAAAAGGTAAAAAAGGTTATTGGTGGACTTCATTATGGTATTAGACTTAGTATGGCTAGAGAGTAAGTGTCATAGACTTCATATCATTGGGCAGTTGAGATAGTGTAAGTGATTGAGCGTGTGCTTTTGTAGAGTAGAAAGGAGCTTGAAGCCGAGAGACCTCAGGGTGATGGTAGATTCACTGGTACCCCGCCTAGGGGAAGAGGCCGCCATGGGAAAGGTTATATAGTAGACCTGCGTATTCGGCTCAACAACGTGCTCGTGGCGCTCTAGTTCAGCCATCATTCAATGCACTTCTAGCACAGAGTTCATATCATGATCTTCCAATTATGAGTTCTTCCAGAGGTTATTCAAATCATCGGGGGTAGACTCAGGCCCAACAACCTCCCTCATCTAGAGGGTGTAATGAGTGTGGAGAGCATGAGCATACGAGAAAGATTTATCCTAGTCATGGTAGAGTTATAGCATAGAAGAATTCTTAGGTTATGGCTCCTGCACAGTTGCTATACCACGTCCAGTTAGCTAGAGGTGGAGGACCAACGTGTTTCTATGTTTTTCATGGTAGACCTAAGGGAGTGGTCACAGATGCAGTTATCACATGTACTATTTCAGTTTACTGTAGAGATGTTTTGTGTTGTTTGATCCAAGATCTTCCTTTGTTTATGTGCCATCATATATGATATCTCGTTTGATATGTTGAGTGGGTCTATAGGTAATTCTGTTTATGTATCTATGTCGCTTAAGTATTCTATTACTTGTCATCGGGCCATGTTGAAGACTTAATGTGTTTCAACGTTAATGATATTATTGCTTGCTTTCTTATGATGTTTTTTTCATGAATAGTTTGAATTGCTCAGTAGTATAAAAGTACTATTTTATATCACCGGGGATGGGTGTAAGTAATAGAAGATACATCACAGGCGGAGATCTATGGATGCCTTGGTGTATGTTCTACAAGAATGGTGTAATCTGTAAATCGGTTGAATTGGTGTATTCTATGTAGGTGATCTTGGGATTTAGTCCCTGATAGTGATCATGTTCAGTTGGTTTCTTATTATTTAAGTAGGAAATAGGTTTTATCGGTATTTGTGAGCAGAATCCATGGTTGGAAGATTTCTGGAATGTCCATGCATTAGAGATGATAGTAATTGTCATACGGCTGTGGAGGGCTTATTGTTTATTCGGGAAGAATTTTTATCAGATTTGGATGGCTACTTTCAGTCCGTTGAGATCATGTGTTCTATGCCAGGTCAGATTCGTTTATTCAGTGTAAGATGTCTTACGGATATATCATTTGGAAATTTCAATCATCAGAAGTAATTCGATTTAGGACATTTAAAAGGAGTGGCAGTCTTCAGTGTGGTTGCAGCATTTATATAAGATGCTTTTGGGGTGCAGGTTGAGTAGAGTTGTTTGCTCGTCTACAAATGGAATATAGACAGTACTGTATACGGTCAAAATCGTATGCCACCAACCTATAGACTCAAGGGCACGCCCTAAGTCCATGTTCGGGCAAGATCAAGCTCGAGCTTGAGGGACCCGATTCGAGTTCGAAGGCGGAGCGCGATGCATATCTAGGTCAAGTGTGATCGACCCCGAAATAGTACTGTTATGAATTTATACCAGAACGAGTTAGATTCCTATCACATCCTCAAAGTCATTGCAAAAATCCTAGAATATAATTGTATGATTCCATATTGGGCGATTAGACAGTTGTACCAAGAATATTCCTTACTGTAAATAGAAATATTCCTTATTTAAGGTTCCCTTATTAAATAAATGGGATGCCAATCATTTCTAAGATATCTAATTATTGAGCAAAGAATATACTCTCTACCTTTTCGCCTACTGTTCATCAGCATTGTCTTTTAGCTCTACTGTTCTTACTTTACTTTTCTTACTTAATTGTTCCTATCACTCTAAGCCATCTCGAGGTCACTTCGGTTGAGTAACACTGGTTTGATTTACTTTTCTCTTTCATTTCTACTTCATATTTCTTGATTATTAATTTGTATCGAACTAAATCACATATCTTTAAAACCAAAAAATCAAATTTAATTGTTACTCGTATTTTCGAGGTAAACAGTTTGGCACCCACCGTGGGGCTAAAGATAATAGTGATTATTTCCTTACTGATTTTTATTACACATGTTTCTTTTATACTTTTACTAGTCAAGATTTTTTTATTCTTAGGCTGAAACATGCCTAGCTCAGAAAATGCACTCATTCATGACAACGAAGGTCTTGGAGAAAACAGCAACGCAGGAGTCGGTGTACAACTAATAAACCCAGGGGAAGTGCCAAATGTTGAACCTGTTGATGATAGTTCACACATTGCTTTGAATGCAGATCTAGGCGCGGACCCCGAAGGAGATATATGCAAGGAAGCTCGTCCTTGTAACCAAAGAACACAAGGAACAGAAGAAGGGGGAGTTAGCCTCCAAGTGATATTCGAGATGCTGTAAGATTAGCAAATCTCCATCGCTCAGCTTCAGAGTCAGAATAAAACTCCAAACACAACCGAACCAGTAAAATCTTGGCGTGCTGAGCCAGTGCTAGGAAGGCCCAGTGAAAGTGGCTCGGGGACTGACTCTAAGATTAGCCTCCAAGTGATATTCGAGATGCTATAAGATTAGCAAATCTCCATCGCTTAGCTTCAGAGTCAGAATAAAACTCCAAACACAACCGAACCAGTAAAATCTTGGCGTGCTGAGCCAGTGCTAGGAAGGCCCAGTGAAAGTGGCTCGGGGACTGACTCTAAGATTAGCCTCCAAGTGATATTCGAGATGCTATAAGATTAGCAAATCTCCATCGCTCAGCTTCAGAGTCAGAATAAAACTCCAAACACAACCGAACCAGTAAAATCTTGGCGTGCTCAGTGCTAGGAAGGCCCAGTGAAAGTGGCTCAGGGACTGACTCTACAATTATGAGGATGCTCAAAGAACTAACTAAGAGGATCGAGTCCGAAGAAAAAAAATTGAAGACAATGATAAGAAGGTGGAAACTTATAACTCTGGGGTAGACCAGATACCGGGGGCGCCTCCAGTTTTGAAAGGTCTAGACGCCAAAAAGTTCATACGAAAACCATTCCCCTCGAGTGCGGCTCCGATGCCCATTCCCAAGAAGTTTCACATGACTAATATACCCAAATATAATGGAACTGATCCTAACGAGCACATAACTTCATACACTTGTGGGATCAAAGGAAATGACTTGAATGACGATGAACTCGAGTCAGTTTTGTTGAAATTTTTTGCGGAAACACTATCAAAGGGAGCCATGATTTGGTATCACAACTTAGCTCCTAACTCTATTGATTCATTGGTGTGTTTCGGTGTGGTTTTGGATATTTTTTCTTTGTTTTAATTACTGGTTTTTTTATGTGTAGCAGTGATTCGCGATCGCACAGCTTGTCTTGCTATTGCAGAGAAAATGTAGGTGGCATGACGATTTTCCTCTTGACGTTCGTGTTGGTCGTGTCACGCTCATTGATTGATAAGAAAAGAAGAATTGTTTCACGTGCAAGGGTCGCTTTCTCAAAGTAGTGGTGGTAGGCTGATGGATGGCCTTCACGTTCGGGAAGTGAGGCTCGCTTTCGCGTAGGCTTAGCGGGGCAGTGAACCGCGTTCGTGATGGGTTTTCACATTCGCATAGTGGAGCGGCAGGTGTGCAGAACATTAAGAGCTATAATTTCAAGATTTTACCCATTCTCTTATATTTTGAAGCCTAGACATCAAGATAAAGAGATTTTTTAGAGTAATTCACTACTATATTGGAGGTAAGCAATTTTTACTTGAATTTGACTTTATATCTTAATTTCCCATGGATTACTGCACCTACAATATGTATTTTCAAATAAAATATTTTGGGGGTTTTATATACAAGTTAAGAGGGTGTATTTTGAGTATTGGAAGGTCGATTTGAACTCAATTTTTGAATCTAATCGCATATTTTGACACGTGGGGATATATGAAGTTAGGATCTACCCCTTGATTCGAGTTTTTATAGTATAGGCCCGAGTTATCTTTTATTGGCTTTTGGATATTTGTGTAAAGATCGAAGCTTTATTGCTTTGGATTATTAATTATGGCTATATTTGATGTTATTGACTTCTTTTTAACTAGTGGGTCATTCGGAGTTGAATTTAGATGGTTAGGCGATTTTTTCTTGATTAAAGGTTGCCGAGCGGAGGAAAGTCTCTTGTATATTCTTGTAAGAGAGAATTCTTCCAATAGGTGATATAATTGCTACTTGATTTAGGATTTAGGATCCATGCATATGTGAGGTGACGAGCGTATATGTGTAACTAGGTTTGGACCATATCCGGTATTTTGACTTGAGTTGTGCTTTTATTGAATTATGTGAAATTACTATCCATTTTCAAGTTGATTCTATGACTACGTGATAATTTATGTTCATGATTTAGGAGCATGCCTAGTTTTATAACTTGTTTATTTGACATGAGATTTATTTTGCCATGCCATGCTTTATTATAAATTCATAGTCATATACTTGCCTTTTTTCTCCCATGATGATTTATGGTTTCTATTGCCTAATTGACTCATGATAATAATATGATTAAGCTAGAACATGTTAAATAGTTTATGGAGCCATTGAGATAAATTGGGTTACATGATTTTTCATAGCCATTACTTTGTTATTTTAGCTTTATCAGAATTCTTATTATCATGTCTTGTGCTCTTTTATTATACTATTTCTTGCACATATGCATAGGTGAAAAAGTAATTATTGAGGAAAACTGAGAATTTTGGCACTACGGGTACTTGGGTGAATATAGGTACTAATTATTTGATTGATGGTGCTAGAGTTAGATCGGGTTGCACGCATCAACGATTGATTAAAGATCATTAAATATAAAATGATCAAAGCTTGGATTGTGGATCTATCCATCCAGAGTCAGGTGATTACCCATGTTACCTTGGGCCTGTAAGTGTATGCCCCTATAATTCTTTCATTGCTTGTTGGACACATGGCATGTGTTAGGCACATGGTTTTGTGTTATGAGATATTGAGAAAGGGATCTTAAGCATGCATATGTAAATTTTCTTATACTCATGCTATAAATTGATATGAGTATTGTTGACTTGTATCACATTTTATTCGATAATTAGGGTGTTGATATCTTATTTGATTTCTGTTATTTGCAAAGCATGCGTAAATTCCGTACGAGGTGTATCTTTAGCTATTATACCTGTTGATGATATCATGTCTAGTTTCATGTTAGATTATTCTCTCTTCTACTTATTTGAATGTTAGTGAGTGCCGTTGTAGATCCCTCGCCACTACTTTTTCGATGATAGACTTGATACTTAAGATGCACCGTGATTTGTACTCATACTATACTTCTGCATATTTTATGCTTTTTTTGAGGCTAGTGTAAGTAAAATTTATCAAGGTCAGTAGGAGAACTTGTGGAGACTTCGTGGTGAGTTGCTCTACTTAATCGATTCACAGCAAATGGAGTCTCCCTCCTTACTTATCCCTTATGTCTATCTAATTCATTCAGACAGTGTATTCAGATGATTTTTATACTCTTATTAGATACTTGTGATGTTTGCAACATCGGGGTTTAGGTGGTATTGGAAGTTGTAGTCGTGTTGTAACCAAGCCTTGGATAGTTTATCTATGTTATCAGACTTGAGGCTATTCTATTTTCTTATCATACTGAGTATTTTATTAAAAGCTGATTAATTTGCATTGGAATTATGATTTGTCATTATGTTGGCTTGCCTAGCGAGTATGTTAAGCGCCATAACGACCTTTGGTGGGATTTCGGGTGGTGATTAATTGTGGAGGATATTCTTACCTGAAGTTAAGTAATCTAAGTTTTATTTTATTTATACATCATAAACATTTATGGATTTTAACACCTAAAATATAAAATCAAAAAGTAAAAATAGAGATTTTTGACCTGAAAGATATAAATTTTGGGGATTTGAACATTAATTTAGAGTCGGATCAAGAATCTAATTATAGTACATTGACTTGAGAGATAACGAGTAATTGAAATTCGACTTTTAATCTGGGGTTTGGCCATATGGGCCAAAAAAATAACTATTGTTAGACTTTTAACAATATCAAATCATTGCTTATGGAATTGAGTCGTATAATTATATTTGACCTTGTTAAGCACTTGTTGACTAGATTATAAATGTCTAAAAGTTTTGGAGTGAGATAAAACGATGTTTGAAGATTGAAGCTGTCACGACCCTAAAACCAACCCGGTTGTGATGGCGCCTATCGCGAAACTAGGCCAGCCGACACTATTCTCAAATTTAACCATTTTTTCAAAAAAGTCATTTTTAATCCTTTAATTAATCAAATATCTCATATTGTAAGTCTAAATGAACAGTGTGGAATAAATACACAAGTCCAACATCAGAATGTCACAAGTCACGAGCATCTCTAAGGTCTGAATACAACAAAGAGTCTGAAAATATACTAAAACAGTATAAGAAAGACAAGGGGGAGAAGAGTATGGCTGCGAACGTCGGGCAGCTACCTTGCTAACTCTGATGACTCTGTCACTCAACAATCAATACCCGCTACCTGGTTCATAAATACCTAAATCTGCACACAAGGTGCAGGGAGTAATGTGAGTACGCCAACTCAGTAAGTAATAAAAGTAAATGAAAGTTGAGCAGTAAGAAAACACGTAAGCCACGTCATAACGCTACAGCAAATGCAGTACATTTCCAAAACAGTACAAAAATCATTTACTTCGTAAATCAAGCTCAGTTTCAGTAAAACATTTTAAAATAACTTTCAATAGTATTAAGCGAGTGATAAAACCGTGAGTAAAAATGATATAAATGTATACATCCCCTCGGGCAAAGCATGTACTATAAGCCGCCACTCGAGCATAATATCGACAGAACCATCCCCTAGGGCTACCTCACACTCACTCGTAATCAGCCCCTCGGGCATATCATGAATCAAGATCCGCCCATCGGGCAAAACATGGATCAAGAACCTCCCCTCGAGGAACAATGTGAAACAACAAAAGCCCTTCGGGCTACATCATATCATTCACACTAGGTACCCGCACTCACTAGGGGTGTAAAGACTTCGGGAGGGGCCCCTTACGGCCAAGGCGCAATAATAAGCCATCTGGTGGCATAATCAAATAGTCTCTCGGCCTCATAACAAGCCACCTCGTGGCGTAACAAATCAGGGCCTCAGCCTCATAATCATAAATTAGTACCACACTACTGTGGCGCGCAACCCGATCCTATAATATCCTCACAACACAGGCTCTCGACCTCGCTTAGTCGGAAATCTCTCATGCCACTCGGGCAACATTAAAACATGATGCTCAGTCCAAAATATCATTTAAAATATCAAAATGGAGTAAATATGGCTGAGTTATGAAAATAGTAGAATACAGCATGATTGAGTACAAATATAAAGTCAAAATAGTGAGGAAAAATAGTAAAAATCCCCCTAAGGGTTCAAAACAGCTAGCACGAAGCCCAAATATGACATTCAGTCGAAAACGAGGTAATAATTTCCAAAACACAATGATATCAAATGGTTTTCAATCAAATACACGACTCAACAATCATACGGGACGAACTAAGTCACAATCCCCAATGGTGCACGACCACACGCTCGTCATCTAGCGTGTGCGTCTCCTCAAAGTAGCACAACGATGTGAAATCCGGGGTTTCATACCCTCAGGACAATTATTTACAATCATTACTTACCTCAAATCGGTCCAAACTCTAGCCTGTAATTCCTTTGTCTCTCTAATCGGCCTCCAAATGCTCCAAATCTAACCAAAATCAGTTTATTATCAATATACGCTAAAGGAACAAAGCCCAAGCGAAAATAATCAAATTAACTCAAGAATCCCGAAATTGCTCAAACTTGACCCCCGGGCCCACGTCTCGAAATCCGACCAAAGTCTCAAACTCTGACAACCCATTCAATTACGAGACTATCTACACTTGTTTCACTCAATTCCGACTTCGAATCAGCTTTCAAATTCCAACAATTTATTTTATGAAGTTCCACAATTTCCCCCAAATTTACATTCTAAATCTCTACACAAATGATGAATCCAACATTATAATCATGTATTTTACCCAAAATAGAGTTAGAATCAGTTACCCCAATGGTTTTCTTGAAAATCACTCGAAAAATTGCCAAAGCCCGAGCTCTATAGGTCAAAATATAAAATAAAACCCCAAATCTCGTATTTATAGTGCACCTGTTGTATCCCCATCACCGCTGACTGCGGCCCATCAACGCTGACCACGATAAATCCACTGCTACAGCGAGAATTGTTGACTGCAGTGATATGTTTTAGTATTTTGGCCATAACTTTCACTATAGATGTTTAAATTATGATTTTTTTTAGCTTTTTGAAAACTAGCCAAGAAGAGCTACAACTTTCGTTTTTATATCATCTCAATGTTCCTTATATATCAAAAGATATAGGCTTCCAAAGTCAGACTAGTGAACCTGCAGATTGTTTCTTACCGCGGACCACGGACTATTTTTTGCCCTAGCGGTAACACCACCGCCCCCAGCGATAAAACTTCCACCTCTGCTGTATATTTAAGCACCAGAACCAATGCCAGAGTCTCGGTAATGCCCGGACTCGGTCAAAACTCACCGAAACACACCCCATGCCCTCGCGACATCAACCCAAACATACCAACACCTCTCATAACATAATTAAAACTTATTCGAGCCTTCGAATCACTCAAAACAAAACAAAAATACCAAATCAACTTCGGTTTTAAGCTTAGGAAGTTAGGAACTTTCAAATTCCACAAACGATGCCGAAACCTATCAATTCAACTCTGAAAGACCTAAAATTTTGCACACACATCACAAATGACACTACGAACCTACTCCAAATTCCGGAATTCCATTCCAACCCCGATATCAAAATTTCCACTACCAACCGGAAAGCGCCAAAATTCCAATTTCTCCAATTGAAGCCTAAATCTACCACAGGACTCCAAATTACACTCCAAACACGCTCCTAAGTCCCAAATCACCCAACGGAGCTAATTCAATCATAAAAATTCAAATCCGAGATCGAATACTAAAAAGTCAAAACTTGGTCAAACCTTTCAAATTTAAAGCTTCAAGGTGAGAATCATTCTTCCATACTTGTTCAAAATAACTTGAAAACCAACACCGACGATTTACATAATTCATAATATATCATATGGGGCTAGCCATGCCCGAGAACTGGCGAGTGAAGTGCAAATTCTCAAAATGACCGGTCGGGTCATTACATCCTCCCCCACTTAAACATACGTTCATCCTCGAACGAGCCCAGAGTTGTTCCAGAAACCATCAAATCGATGTGTAACCTTACCATGCACATACTCGAGGGTGATCCCACGTCATCATATCTCATATAGGTCTGATAACACAATGTAACTAAAATTTCACAATCCAACCCATCCCATAAACCTTAGAACCACATTCCACTTCTGAAATCATCTACAAGACTAGAATCTCACATCTATACTCTGAATAAGCCCGAACAATATGTAACAAGCCATACCGACAACCTTATATGCAATTACATGATATACGACATAGCTCAGACTCTCGTAGTGATAACTTCTGATAACAACAGTTGCTCAGAACAACCAAATATCGATAATAAACCTCTTATCAAATAAAGCCTCATTCCAACATTTTTGTATACCATTCCTCAGATCAACCATTCATGAAGCCACTTCTCCTTTGGCAAGGACCATAGAAAAATTTTTGAGCTAAACATCGATATTATCCTTCCAACATGCTGAAACCGAATCCATTTGTATTCATTTTAGATCCCAACGATCTCACCTAATCCAACACAACTACTATGGTGACATGGCACATCAGCATAATCTAAAGCCACAACTCGTGCAGTCCGCGCACCAATAAGGAACAATCCGAACGTACTCAAATCATGAAAAATGACTCAAATGAGAGAGTTGTACCGTAATCTTACCACTACCAACACCCAAAATGCTGAGATCTCGATAAACATCATAGAACCAGGACACACGAATTTAACCTGCATGATCATACCTCCACACAGCTTCGCTCCAATGTGTGACCTCATCCAAACACTGGTCCACATGAAACACCTCAAGTCACTATGCTCAAATCGACAACCACGCGCAATTTGATGTCTAGAACAAAAAGCAAATCATCATAACCATGACGAAGCAATTGACATAACATTACACAAACCCGAAAGGACACAACCAATACCCCATCCGCCGAGCAATACCCAATACTCATCCCAGTCGAATTCCATTGAGAGACCCTAACAAAACCGCACCACATGTGCCTATAACCAACAAATCTCAGCGTCTCGCAACACGGAAAGGTAACTCATTAATCTCCCTAGATCACTAATAAGCTCAATAATAATTGAATCAACACATACCTCAATAATACAACTTGGAGTCAACCAAGCCGACTCGAGTTGGAACACACATCCATATTGGCCTACCAACGAACCCCTTATCAAGGAGTCCCTGAAACTGCTCCTTCAACTCTTTTAATTCCGCCTGTGCCATACGAGACGGTGCTCGACACCAAATTAATACCAAAGTCAACAACTGTATCCGGCAACATGCCCAGCAGCAGGAAACAAATCCCGAGAATCCCTCACCACCGGAACTGAATAGATGGTAGGAGTCTCTACACTGATATCCATCATGAAGGCCAAATAAGAAATACAACCATTCCCAGCCATCCACTGGGTCTTCAAAAATGACACCATCCTACTGGGAACATAATCCGTCGAACCTCGCCACTCAATTCGTGGCATTCCCTGCATAGCCAACGTCGCCGTTCTAGTGCAACTGCCAAGCATAAAACGACACGAAGACAACCAGTCTATGCCCAATATCACACAAAAATCTATCATACTAAGCAACAAGGATCCACTCGGGTCTCCAAACCTCCAATAGTTACCACACAAGAAAGATTTACGCGGACCACAAAAGCAACCTAACCTATTTATGAGAACTCCCAGCCTCCAAATCCATAGAGCACATGAATCATAATATCCGATCCCAACTCCACTGTCTGAATATACAACACACCTCTAATACCTAATCATCCCATAAGAGGTACTCCTATAATTTTTCTGTGCCACCAAGCAAACTCGAATATAAGCAGTCGATCAAACAAGAGAGTGCCGCAATACTAATAAAGTATCCTCAACTAAAATACATTGCCCTTTCTGAAATGTATACCATCAAGCCATACCAGTTAGTAATATCATTTACCAAGTCATCAGAAACTGTCCATGCTGCCTAAGAATTTATTCCCCCTTCCTTTCAGAACTGAATTGTGACCTTACACATGAAAATTTCAACCCTACACGACATACCGCATATACCATGTCATCCTATGATAAATATGAGAACTTCGTAATCAACTCTGAGCCACAACAACTACATACTTAACTAGTCAAGAACTTTCCATTGATTCCATGTAGAAGGAAATCACTATACATTCCATGCTCCTCACGCTCGTAGAAAATATACATCTCTAACGGTGGTAGAAACCATAAAGAACTCTCCGAATACCATTTGCACAAAACTAAACTGTCAGGACTGGATCCTTCTCACATCAACCAAGCTACGTAGGCCACTAAAACCCAAGAGCATTGCCGCGAAACACCTGTAGAAACTCATTACCTCGTAAGCACCCAAAGAACTAATCATAACCCTTACCATGCAGTTCCGACCTACTACCAAGATGTCCTATTTGTCCAATTTGCTTCTAAATTTCTTTCAATTGATACTTCTCCTTACCATAATACCGCAATTCCTCCACCCAGTCATACCACACGAGACCAAAGCATAAAACCACACCGCCTAAGGCTTATAAGTCGTTGGATACTCTTTTAAATATTCCTAAAAGCACCACATTCAAAATACCTACCCTGAAGAAACTTCCTGCGAATTCAAAATCATTACCTTCATCTTCCTGATACTGATATATAGAACCCCATAATTGATATAAAAATGCCATAAGTCATGACACCCTCTAATGCAAAATTCAGTTTCTAGCCAAATATACAACGCAAAGATCTCCAATTATTACATGTAAGATCTTGAACCCACTAGAACCATTCTCGAGAGTCATCCACTCTACTCAAACCGCCATTAGACCGATAAAACGGACCGGACGACCTGTGCTCCAATAACATTCTAACACTACATAATGTAACCTCACCTTAATGCAACCAAGAAACTTCTTGTTCTATGCACCGTACATCCTTTACTATTAACAACTCAAGACATTCTGTAATTCTCACAACTCATAAGCATAACATAACCTGTATTGAAATTTCCTTTACTTGAGCCATCCTCGGTCTCAATCTCCAAAAGTCATAACTGATTCACCAACACGCCTCCATCTTGAACCAACATAGCACATAACCGTGCAATCAACTAATCAATAGAAGACTCCCCCATTTGGCACAGAGTCGTAGACCAAAAGACACAATAACTCATAATGCATGCTCTATTACTGCCATAATACCATAGTAAGATTAACTCAATCCTTCACAAAGCTCGTGTAACACAGACCATCTAGTAATTAAATCTTCTGCAAATCTCACATTCACCCTCGTAACAGTCAAGCCCACTCTCTTAAGCGACCCAAATTCAAATTGCAAACATATATTTCACTGGTAAAAGAGATCTTTCGGCAAACAACGCAAGGCTCATACGAACTTCAAAACACTCCAAAGGAGACAATCCACCTACTTCGCCTCAAACTAATAGCTTTTCATACCCGTCCACCATCATAAACATTATGCAATCACCTAATCTTCATGAGTTTGAACTCATATTGTAACATGAAATCTACTCCACTCCCCAACTAGAAAACATGAAAAGATTCTTCACACTCCCATAACTCGGGGCTATACTGTATGCGGTGAAATTAGGAGGATCTATTTCCCTCTATTAAGGTACATTCGGAAAGTCATGTCAGCATCTCGAGGCTATGGGATTAGATCGAGCTCTGTCTCTCGAAGATCGTTTGCGACCCTGCAGAGACTCCGAGGGTAAGGAATCTATCCGTGACCCAGCAAAGGTTATGAAAACGAGGGATTCCCGAGGCAAGCGGCTAGAGTCAATAGGCACTAGTACCATGCCTAGCCGTCCCATCCCCGTGTCCTTTCATTCAATGCACTTTGTAGTATATGGTATTCCCTCTACTATATAAGGGGGATCCATGCCACTTTGTAAGGGACTGATATTGCTCCATTTTCTTCACAAGTGCAACAATATCTCTCTCTCTATTTTCTTTCTAAGCTTGTTCATTCTCACTGGTCCGAGGCTATCTCAATATTCATCGCGTTCTTACTGGTTCTTCATCATATACTTAGTATTGGCCATAAAGAGCCTTGTTTCGTTATATCTTCAATTGTTATCCCATCCCCTACTATCCCCGATAGCTCGAGCATGATCTTGACATCGACCCCGAGATCCTTCATCGATGGACCTGTATCCGGGTAGCATGCCCTTCGATTTGATTATTATCTCGTTTTAGCTTGCATTTAATCTTCAACCTCCATATTATTAGCATCGACTACTCTAACAACTAGCTCGGGAATAGATCACATATTTTTAGAATCCCATTTACAAATTTAATTGTGGTTAGCATTTTCACAGTAAACAGTTTGGTGCCCACCGTGGGGCTAAAAATAATAGTGATTATTTTATTGCTAGTTTCATTGCACAAATGCACATTATCTTTGACACTTTTTCTTGTCGAAGATCCTTTGATTTCAGGTCAAAATGTCCGGCTCGGTAAACGGAGTCAAGAACGACAACCTCGAGAATCATGGGGAAAATGGCGTGGCTGTCCCAATTGTCGAAGCACCACCACTAAATCCCGATAACGCGCCCGAACCGATTCTAGAGGACGCAGACTCATAAGACGCACATCATGTCGACGTGACTTCTCACATAGACAGGAGCGTTCAATATATCGACCAACAGGAAGCCCAACAAATCCCGTCTCGGGAAACACTGGAAGTTAGCCTTCAGGATATTTTTGAAATGTTGCAGGCACAACAGTAGGCTATCGCCCAGCTACAGAGCCATTCGAAGGCTCCTAACACAACGGCATTAGAGACAGCTCCCCCCGCCGAGCAAGTACCGAATGATCAAGCAATAACGGGTCAGTGGCTGACCCCGCCATAGTGAAGATGCTCGAGGACCTCTCAAAAAGGATCATGTCTGGCTCGTGGAGGTTCATGCAATAGTTTTCCCGTGGGGAAGCTATCTCGGAACTAGCTTCACAAAAATCCTGAACCCGGGAACTCCCTAGGCACGATAGGACCTTGGACCCCGATGAGCGCACCACCACTTACACATGCGCGGAGAAAGGCAGCGACCTTCAGAAAGATAAGTTCGAGCTCGTCTCATTGAAGAAGTTCGGAGAAACACTATCAAAAGAAACCATGATGTGGTACCGCAGCCTAGTGCCCGACCTCACATACTCGCTTAACCCAGCGGATTCCTCTGTAGAAGCACACGCCAATGCCATCGGAGCAGTAACAGAAGAGCCCGACACATCGGAGGCCGAACGAAGAGAGAATGAAACACCACAGGAAGTCACGCCTCATTCAGCGATAGGACGAGTGAGATTGTCCCCGGTTTCAGATGACTGGACAACATAGGTCTTTGCCCGAAGTTTTAACGAAGCATGCCCGACGACTCCAGGTTTTTTCAAATGACGCTTAGTCAGATACCCAGCTGAGACCTGGCCGTATTCCCGTACCCGGCACCGTCCATGAATCAGGGCAACGGACAAAAGTCCTGGAACATCTACAGTCCCGGTATACCCATGCAGGCTCCCAGCAAAGCAACAAATGCCAAACAGATGGAGGTACCATCCATGTGCCGATAATGGGAGGAACGTCGCAAGATGCAACCTATCTCGCAACGGTAGGGAAATATTTCGAGGGCCACATCCTCGAGGAACCTTCAGTGGAACTGGATTTGACGAGGCACAACCGACAGAGGAGCCCCACCTAGTAGAATATGATATCAACATTGCTATACCAAATATCATGATCACCATAAGCGAAACCAGGGACGCTGAGCGACTCAGGCCTGTTCGACCAAGACCCTTTCAAAAGAACCACAACCCGATGCGGGAACCGCAGGGTGCGCATGGCCACAGGGTCAAAAATGACCCCCATCTCGGAAAGACGATAGCTGTGCTATTCAATGAAAATCGCCACCGAGTACCAT
This sequence comes from Nicotiana tabacum, assembly GCF_000715075.1. Classification (NCBI taxonomy): domain Eukaryota; kingdom Viridiplantae; phylum Streptophyta; class Magnoliopsida; order Solanales; family Solanaceae; genus Nicotiana; species Nicotiana tabacum. The sequence continues at coordinate 93,496,287 of NC_134080.1, read as the reverse complement.
CGAGTGGTCGTGTTCAAGTCCACGACAGTGGAGGAGTGGCAACACCCTCCACGGACTCATAAAATGGAAAGTGAAAATGTTTATCGTCGGGAAAAGATGGGTCCAGGGAAGTACTCCGGAGGACACCCTTACATCTAGGGAAAAAGGCATCGATGCCTCACCTCGGCATCACACTGACGCATTGGTAACCCTCTCCCTCATTTGATCTTTTTCAAATAAAATATGTATTCGTGAATTTAAGTGGTTCAATCATGTAATACAATGATGTCGAACCAAAGTCAATAGGGCGGTTCGGGCTAACAGACCAAATCACTCCTGCATCCTGGATCTCTGGCGAATTCCTAATGGCGAATCGCCACAAAGACCATCCTCTTAATATGGCCCGTATGAGCTCGGGCCAGGACGTCTATCTCTGTATCATCGGAGGAGGCACAAAGCACGAACGTCTTATTCAGACGACCGCTGGCACACTACTCGGAGACAGCGTCAGCCCCATGTCGCCAAAATCATGGAATCCCTCAGAAAGGGAAGAACTAAAATAGGTCGATAGAAAGCAATACATAATGAGAGGAAGTTCTTCACCATATCACGCATCGCCGACACCAATGCCCCCACCCTCAGAAGGATCAAAGGTAAGCAAACCACATCCTCGGCCGAACCTAATAAGGCACAACAGATGTTTGTATCGCGGCTCACACCTCAGAAGGGTAGGAATGTACCGAATCTCAAAGCGTCACCTACGCGTCCCACGGTGAGGAAGAATTGCTTTATTCCCTTATTACTTATATACTAACCTGTATGCAGACAGTTGGCTAGGATTTTCTGAGACTCTAACTCTACCCGGAGACCCTTAGACCTCAGTCGGGCTTCCGCCCCAAAGAGGACCTTGTCAGCAAGATTATTAGCGAGCAACGCACCCCAAAGGAGGATCCAATGAGATCGCAGATGATCTGCTTCTAAAGGCACTATCCCCTCGGGAGGACCAGGAAACAGCAGACTAAACCCTAGTCGGGAATTATGTACCGGATCAAATGGTCCGAGAAGTCTCGCCCACGCGGGCCGATCTCACGACAATGAAGCAATGTATGTCTGCACCAAGCAATAAAAAGATATATTTTTAGCATCTTATTCTCCAAACAAGGAAATCTCAAGTATACCCTCGACAGGGGCTTCTCCACCAAATGCGTCCCGAGATAGTCGGAGACTTAGCGTTACCAATTCAACACTTACACAACCCCAAGGTCGGAACTCCGGGCTCATAAAGCCCCTGTAAGGCAACTCTAAGCTCACATAAAATGGTCTTCACGCTTAAACAAATTCGATGACTGGAAGACTATCGATCATCGCCAATTGCCATGCGCTGGAAAACCTGAACTGTAAGACCCCTAGCGGGCAGACTCGGCGTAACCAAATCTATTCTACAAAAACTGTAAGACCTCAACAAGCATCACAAACTGTAAGACATCAACAGGTATGAATATTCCAAAGTTCAGGCTATACATAGCATTTGTAAGAATCCCAAAAGGGCAAACCCTTGGCGTAGATGCCTGAACTGTCACTCGGAATCAAAAATGGCTACGGCCAAACACATATGACTACGGTGAAAACGTCTGATACAGCCAGAGTAACGCGACTTGGGGATGCCCAACCGCCACTAAACAAAAATTGCAGGCCACTACTTTGAATATACTTCGGAAAGAACCGGTTAAAACAGACTTCCCTCAACGGGCAAAAAATGATCTTCGACCATACCAGCTCCAAATCACAAGGCTTCGACCTACTCACGATCTATGAACCTTTCGAGGTGCTTGAAACATAACTGACAATGACTTGAAATCGAGGTTCTTCCCAGAACGAACAACGGGTCAGGCCAAAATCTTTCAAAAGACATTAACAAACCAAAAACAAAGCCTACAAAAAGCATACGGGTAAAAACAGCGTAAGAGCCATTGTCTCCAGCTAAGCAAGCCTCTGGGCCACATATTAAAAGGTCTCTACGATCAAACAGTGTAAGTGTCATTGTCGCCAACAAATATTTGACAATTTAAAGATTAAAATAAGCTCGAATCGTAGCCTGATTCGGAGACCAGATCCAAAATAGTTAACTATGCAAGCCTCCGAGACACATACTAAAAGGCCTCAACATCCAAAACAACGTAAGAACCATTCTCTACAGCTACAAAAAAATTGACAACTTAAGGGTCAATTAAAGCTCGAATCGCAACGCGACTCGGAGACTGGACCCGAAATGGTTAAATTGCAACATGCCTAAGGGCACGGCATAAATGCCACTGTCAACCAGCCGAGTGAACCTCCGGGCCAAACACATGTAAGGTCAATTCGACCCGAAGCACAAAAGGCCATCGTCATCCGCCCATGCCGGCAGGAAAGAACTTGAGGGTCAATTGAATTAAAAGAGACTAAGTGTCTCAAACCTTACCAAAACTAGTCCGAATGACTTCAAATTTTGCACAAAAGTCACATTCGACATTACGGACTTGCATCAACTTTTAGAATTGCATTCCGACCCCGATATCAAAATTTCCACTTCCGGTCGAATTTTCTTAAAAACCTTCAAATTTCTATATTTAGCCAAATGACTTCAAAATGACCTCCGGACATCCAAATTCACTTCCGATCGCGCTCCCAACTCCAGAATCACCATACGGAGCTATTCCCAGACTCGGAATCCCAAATGGACATCTATAACTCTAAAATACCTTCCAACCCAAATTTATGAAATTCTTCTAAAATACTAACTTCCACAATATATGCCGAAATGCTCACGGGTTATCCAAAACTAAATTCGGACATACGCCCAAGTCCGAAATTATCATACGAACATGCTGAAACTTTCAGATCCCAATTCCGAGGTCGTTTACTCAAAATTCCAATCTTAGCCTTTTTCTTCAACTTAAGGTTGCCGCAATGAAAAGTTTCTTTCCAATTTGACTCCGAATTTCCCGAAATTCAACTCTGACCATACGTACAAGTCAATATACCTTAAATGAAGCTGTTCATGACTTCCAACTGCTGAACGACGCACTAGAGCTCAAACCAACAGGTCGGGTCGTTACAGCGGTAGTCCGCACGACCAGTAAAGATTCGAAATATACGGAAATTTTATTATAGTTTTAATGATTGTATGGAAGGATCTATTCTTTTACCCAAGCAAGGGGCCTGTCTAGGTCTGATACATACTCTTATTGAAGAGGCAAATATGTTTTTATAAAACAAGGAACAAAATACATAATTTGATTATGCAAAGCACAATTTTCGTAAAATTCTTGAGAAATACTGTTTAAATCTTCTTTGCTATAAGTATCAAAAAATCAAGTTTTAAACTGGCTCCATTTATCACTAAAAAATTCCTTTTGAATATATTTTCTTGCCTGTGAACCTGGGCTAAAATCAATTTGGTGTGGAATCATTAAATATCATTGGGGTCGAAATTCATTTCGGATACAGAAAGAATATCATTATTAGATATATTGTCATTGTCTTGAACAATATTTGTTTGTGGGTTAATTTTAACCCTTTCGACAGACTTATTACTCCCCTTTGTATCGATAGTGTGTAACGATGTTGCACGATTTCGAGCTGGACCATAGACTGGCTCGACAGGAGAAATATGTTGAAGAGTAGGTAAAAGTCTATGATTAGAAAACGAATGTCTATTATAAACAGTAGACTTATCATCAAATTGAAAGTTCCCGCCTATGATCCTTTTTCAGCCTGTCGTACAGAGGGGCTAGATCACGAGATAATCTTTTGTAGAACGGAGATATATAATTCAAACTTCCCAAAAAAATAATTTCCCAACTACTTGGACTTTAAATTCAGTTATATCCTCAAGTCAGATTACTAATGACTTGTCAAATACTGATTGTTCGCATGTTACTCAAAACCAGGATGGTAGGATTTGTATTCAATTTGATGATAAGTCTACTGTTTATAATAGACATTCGTTTTCTAATCATAGACTTTTACCTGGTCTTCAACATATTTCTCCTGTCGAGCTTGTCTATGGTCCAGCTCGAAATCGTGCAGCATCGTTACACACTATCGCTACAAAGGGGAGTAATAAGTCTGTCAAAAGGGTTAAAATTAACTCACAAACAAATATTGTTCAAGACAATGACAATATTTCTGATAAGGATATTCCTTCTGTATCCGAAATGGATTTCGACCCCAATGATACTTAATGATTCCACACCAAATTGATTTTAGCACAGGTTCACGGGCAAGAAAATATATTCAAAAGAAATTTTTTAGTGATAAATGGAGCCAGTTTAAAACTTGGTTTTTTGATACTTATAGCAAAGAAGATTTAAACAGTATTTCTCAAGAATTTTACAAAAATTTTGTTTTTCATAATCAAATTATGTATTTTGTTCCTTGGTTTATAACAACGTATTTGCCTCTTCAATAAGAGTATGTATCGGACCTAGACAGGCCCCTTACTTGGGTAAAAGGATAGATCCTTCCATACAGTCATTAAAACTATAATAAAATTCCCGTATATTTCGAATCTTTACTGGTCATGCGGACTAACGCCAACCTTCAAAGGTACTGAAACAGCTAGATCTGGATGGTGCGGACTACCGCCCGTGTGACGACCCAAAGGGTCATCACCGTAATTCTTCCTTGTTCCGTGCTTCCGAGGCCTTGAAAACCTCGTTGTTAGTTGCCTCAATTTGCGTGCGCAGTCCGGGCGCGTAGCTGGAAAGCTTTTATGTTGAAATATGCGAATTATGCGAAAAATTTGATGAATTTTGATATTAATATGCATAATATTGACTTCGGTCAACATTTTGGGTAAACGGACCCGGACCTATGATTCGACGGTCCCGGAGGGTCCGTAGAAAAATATGGGACTTGGGAGTGTGCCCGGAATCAAATTTCGAGGTCCCAAGCTCGAGAAATGAATTTTTGTGTGAAATTGTTTTCTGAAATTAATTAAGGAAAAAGAAGAAGAAAATTGATCAGAAAACTGTGGTATCGGGCTCATATTTTGGTTCCGACGCCCGGTATGAGTCTTAAATATGTTTTAAGCACTATCTGTAAAGTGTGGCTAAAAACGGACGTCATATGACGTGTTTCGGATCTAAAATAGGGAATTTGAGTTTTATAAAAGTTGAAAAAAAATCATGTGTTTCGAGGCTTGATCCTATGTATATGATGTCGTTTTGGCGATTTGATCGCACGAGTAAGTCCGTAAGGTGTTTTCGAGATCATATGAATGTTTGGTTTGGAGCCCCGAGGGCTCGGGTGAGTTTTGAGTGGGGCCCGGGAGGGCACCCACGCGACCGCAGTACTTTTCTGTGCGGTCCGCCTGGTGGGGTTCACAGGGTCGGTAGTCAAGTCAACCAGCGCGACCACGCACCAAATCAGTGTGGTCCGCGCTGGGTGGGTTCAGAGAGCCCACTTCTTCCCTCCCTTGGTGCGGCCGCGGTACGTTTCTGCGCGGTCCGTGCCAGCCCCCAGCAAAGTATATAAACTCGGGATTTTCAGTCATTTTTTCACTTTTCAAAAACCCAAAACCTAAGAGGCGATTTTCCAAACAACCTTTCTTCTCCAAAATGATGGGTAAGTGATTTCTAACTTAATTTCTTTATTTGTTGACATCTTTTAACATGATTTCAACTTGAATCAAGGATTTTCATAAATGGGAATTGGGGGTTTTGGTTAGAACCTAGGTTTTTCTTAAATTTGGGGAGTTAGACCTCAAATTGAGGTCCGATTTCAACACTAAGCATATATTTGGATTCATGGGGGAATGGGTAACCGGGTTTTGGTCCGAACCTCGAGTTTCGACCATGTGGGTCCGCGGGCATTTTTGACCTATTTATTATGGGAAAAAAACCTTGTAAAAACTATTTTTATGCATTGGGGTTAGTTCCAATAGTATTTATTATTGCATTCAAGTAATTTGTGACTCGATTCGAGCGGTTGGGTGGTGAATTCGAGGGGTAAAGCTATTCTAGAAGCGTGAGTTGAGTTTGGAGCATTCGAGGTAAGTGGCTTGTCTAACCTTGTGTGGGGGACCTTTCTCCTTAGGATGTGCTATATTTGATAATTGAAATGCCCTGTACGTGAGGTGACGAGCGCATACTTGAGCTAATTGTTGAAAATCCGGGTTTTCCTTAAGTATTTCAATTGAGTTCTTTTCTTGTTTTATTCTACTTGTGAATTTAGCATGTTGCTAGTCTAGAAAGGCATGTTTAGTTGACTTAATTGCCTATTTACTTAAATTGCCTGAATTGCATTACATGGAGCATGTTAGGCTAGAAGTAAATGTTTACTTGGTACGAAATTAGCGTTTAATTTAATATTCTTGTGTTGTTGCTCGGTTTTTTAAATAGGGACTACGGCTTAGATTCCCGGGAGATTCCCCCTGCACATTTACTTTGGGACTGCGGGTTAGATTCCCGGGAGATCCCCCGCACATATATTGAGGATACCGAGAGATCCTCGGGATACCAAGAGATCCCTAGTACATATTGAGGATACCAAGAGATCCTCGGGATACCAAGAGATCCCTGGCTTATATTGAGGATACCGAGAGATCCTCGGGATACCAAGAGATCCCTAGTACATGTCGAGGATACTAAGAGATCCTCGGGATACTTAGAGATCTCCTGTTACTTTCCTTATGGTTTGCTCTCATCAATGTTTCCGTTATTTTACTCTTATTATCCTTCATAGATTCTTACTGTAGATTCTCAATTGCACTGCTTATCTTATCCTGACATCTTTATATTTTATATAATCTCAGTAGGGCCTTAACCTTCCTCGTCACTACCCAACCGAGGTTAGGCTTGGCACTTACTGAGTATTGCTATGGCATACTCACACCTCTTCTGCGCATGTTTTCATGTGCAGATCTAGGTACCTCTACTCGGGAGCACTATCAGTGAGGCAGGAGGACTACGAAGACTTCGAGGTTGATCTGCTGCGTCCGCAGACCGATGAGTCTCCCTCTCTATTCTATCATTAGTACTTAGTTCTCTTTCCTTCCGTTTGTTAGATATTCTGGAGTTTGGAGCCTCACTATACATATCTGTAGCCTGTGTTTTCCCGTGAGTTTTTGGGTTTTGGGATTGTTTTAGTCTTGATATATTGAGTCGTATATGCCGAGCGGCATTCAGTGCAATTATTATGTTTCTGCAAGTTTTAGGCTTACCTGGTCACGGAGACTAGGTGACATCATGACATGTTCACGGTTGGTGAACTAGGATCGTGACAAGTTGGTATCAGAGCTCTAGGTTCATAGGAGTCATGGAACATAGGCCGGTTTATTAGAGTCTCGTTGATCGGTACAGAGACGTCTGTACTTATCTACGAGAGGCTATGTAACTGTTTAGGAAAAATTCTTCACTTCATTGATCTCCTTGTCGTGCGATATTTTTGACATCAATTCTAAACTTCTGTCTTCTATTCTCTCACAGATGGTGAGGACACGTGCTGCTCGGGATGATCAGGCACCCGCACCCCCTCCTGTAGCCGTCAGAGGAATGGGTCAGGGTAGAGGCCATAGACGCGCACGGGGTGCATCTAGAGCACTTGCGCGAGCTGCTGCTGAGCCAGTAGATCCAGCCGGAGTTCAGTCACCCGACACGCCTACAACCACTACTACTCCAGCTCTTTAGGAGACATTGGCACAGTTTATGAGTATGTGCACCACGCTGGCTCAGGCAGGGTTGCTTTCCCTTGCTGCAGCCACATCCCAGGCTGGGGGAGGGACACAGACTCCCGCCGCCCGCACTCCTGAGCAGCGAGTGCAGGTTGAGCAGGTCCCAGAGATCATTCCTGTACAGACTGCAGTTCCAGTTCAGCCCGAGGATGGGACAACTGCTTCTGAGGATGAGCAGCGGAGACTCGAGAGGTTTAAGAAGTATGATCCTCCGGTTTTCAGTGGATTAGCGACAGATGATGCCTTGGGATTTCTGGAGGATTGCCACCGAATTCTTCGTACTATGGGTATTATCGGATCGAGCGGGGTTTCTTTCACTGCTTTCCAACTTCGGGGAGCTGCCTATGAGTTAGACAGTCTAGACGAGGCTGCTTCACTAACTTGGACCCAGTTCTCAGACATGTTTTTGAGAGAGTTCGTCCCTCAGAGCCTCAGGGACGCATGGCGTGTAGAGTTTGAGCATTTGCGCCAGCATGCTATGACTGTTTCAGAGTATGCTATCTATTACACCAGATTGGCTAGGCATGAACCAACCTTGGTTGCTACTGTTCGCGAGAGGGTTCGCTGGTTTATTGAGGGACTTATTCCTCCCATCAGATCTAGTATGGCTCGTGAGTTGGAGATGGATATTTCTTATCAGCAAGTAGTGAGCGTTTCTAGGAGGGTTGAGGGTATGCATGCTAGGGAGAGAGAGGAGAGGGAGGCCAAGAGGTCTCGTGAGTCAGGCTATTTTTCTGGTGCCCGTACCCCAGCTGCAGGTCGTTATGGTAGGGGCTATGTGAGTCGCCCCGTTCATTCAGCTCTTCCAGCAGCCAGCAATGCTCCAGCTCCTCCCAGATCTCAGGAGCCATATTATACACCTCCAGTTTCTAGCGCGCCTCCTGCGCGGGGTGCTTTAAGAGGTCAGCCTAGCAGACCTGGCTCTAGCCAGTCACAGCCACCACGTCCTCCCAGAGCTTGTTTCGAGTGTGGTGACACACGCCACGTGGTGAGGGATTGCCCTAGACTTGGGAGGGGTGCACCTCCACACACTTATCAGCCACAGTGTGCTCCACAGAGTTCTCAGGCTATGGTTATAGCTCCAGTTGCTACCCCACCTACTCAGCCAACTAGAGGTAGAGGTCGGGGAGGTAGAGGTCACCCTAGAGGGGGAGGCCAGGCCAGATACTATGCCCTTCCTGCCCGTACCGAGGCTGTTGCCTCTGATTTCATCATCACATATATTATACTGGTTTGTCATAGAGATGCATTGGTTCTATTCGATCCAGGCTCCACTTATTCTTATATGTCTTCTTATTTTGCTCCGCATTTGGGTGTAGCCCGAGATTCGTTGAGTTCTCCTGTTTATGTATCTAATCCTGTGGGAGATTCTATTGTTGTGGACCGCATTTATCGGTCGTGTTTGGTCACTATTCGTGGTTTTGAGACCAGAGCAGACCTATTGTTGCTCAACATGGTTGATTTTGATATTATTCTGGGCATGGACTGGTTGTCGCCCTATTATGCTACTCTTGATTGTCACGCCAAGACTGTGACGCTGGCTATGCCGGGTATTCCGCCTGTTGAGTGGAGTGGTACTTTAGATCACACTCCCAGTAGAGTTATCTTTTTTCTTAAAGCTCAGCGTATGGTTGAAAAGGGGTGTGCCTCGTACTTAGCTTATGTGAGAGACTTTAGTATTGATACTCCTTCAGTTGATTCAGTTCCAGTAGTACGAGATTTTCTCGATGTGTTTCCAGCTGATCTTCCAGGCATGCCGCCTGATAGAGATATTGATTTTGGCATTGATCTGTTGCCGGGCACTCAGCCCATTTCTATTCCCCCATATCGTATGGCTCCTCCTGAGTTAAAAGAGTTGAAGGATCAGTTGCAAGAATTGCTTGATAAGGGTTTTATTCAGCCTAGTGTATCGCCTTGGGGTGCTCCTGTCTTGTTTGTAAAGAAAAATATTGGTTCTTTGCGTATGTGTATTGATTATCGCCAGTTGAACAAAGTTAAAGTTAAGAACCGTTATCCTTTGCCTCGTATCGATGATCTGTTTGACCATCTTCAGGGTGCATGGGTGTTTTTCTAAGATTGATTTGCGCTCAAGTTACCATCAGTTGAAGATTTGAGAACCAGATATCCCGATGACTGCTTTCAAGACTCGGTATGGCCATTACGAGTTCCTTGTTATGTCATTTGGGCTGACCAATGCCCTAGCAGCCTTTATGCATTTGATGAACAGTGTGTTCCGGCCATATCTTGACTCGTTCATCATTGTCTTTATTGATGATATTCTGGTTTATTCCCAGAGTCGGGATGATTATGAGCAGCACCTGGGAACTGTGTTTCAGACTCTGAGAGAGAAGAAGTTACATGCAAAGTTCTCGAAATGTGAGTTTTGGTTGGATTAATTGGCATTCTTAGGCCACGTGATTTCGAGTGAAGGTATTCAGGTGGATCCGAAGAAGGTAGAGGCCGTGCAGAGTTGGCCCAGACCATCCTCAGCTACCGAGATCCGCAGTTTCCTCGGTTTGGCTGGCTACTACCATCTTTTTGTGGAGGGGTTTTCATCAATTGCAGCCCCTATGACCAGGTTGACCCAGAAGGGTGCTCCATTTCAGTGGATGGAGGAGTGTGAGGCGAGCTTTCAGAATCTCAAGAGATCCTTAACCACAGCCCCAATTTTGATACTACCTACAAGTTCAGGGTCTTATACAGTCTATTGTGATACCTCGAGGGTTGTCCTCAGAGCGGTGTTGATGTAGGATGGTAGGGTGATTGCCTACGCGTCCATACAGTTGAAGATACATGAGAAGAACTACCCTATTCACGACCTTGAGTTAGCCACCATTGTTCACGCCTTAAAGATTTGGCGCCATTACTTATATGGCGTGACGTATGAGGTGTTCACGGATCATAAGAGTCTTCAGTATTTGTTCAAGCAAAAGGAGTTGAATTTGAGGCAGAGGAGGTGGTTGGAATTGTTGAAAGATTATGATATCACTATCTTATATCACCCGAGAAAGGCCAATGTGGTGGCCGATGCCTTGAGTAGGAAGTCAGCCAGTATGGGCAGTCTTGCTTATATCCCGGTCGGTGAGAGACCGCTTGCTTTGGACGTTCAGGCTTTGGCAAATCAGTTTGTGAGGTTGGACATTTCTGAGCCTAGTCGAGTATTAGCTTGCACGGTCGCTCGTTCTTCGTTATTGGAGCATATCTGCGATCGGCAGTTCGATGATCCCCATTTGGGTGACTTGAGAGACACGGTACAACCTGGAGGTGCCAAGAAAGTGACCTTGGGAGGTGATGGTGTATTGAGATTGTAGGGTCGAGTTTGTGTGCCTAACGTGGATGGGCTTCGGGAATTGATTTTAGAGGAGGCCCATAGCTCTCGGTACTCTATTCATCTGGGCGTCGTGAAGATGTATCAGGATTTGCGGTAGCATTATTGGTGGCGTGGAATAAAGAAAGATATTGTGGCATATGTGGCACGGTGTTTGAATTGTCAGCAGGTTAAGTATGAGCATCAGAGACCTGGTGGGTTATTTCAGAGGATTGAGCTTCCTGAGTGGAAGTGGGAGCGAATCACTATGGACTTCGTTACTGGACTTCTGTTGACTCGGAAGAAGTTTGACGCGGTTTGGGTTATTGTTGATAGGCTGACCAAGTCAGCGCATTTTATTCCCGTTGCAGCCACCTATTCATCCGAGAGATTAGCTGAGATTTACATCAGGGAGATCGTCCGCCTTCATGGAGTGCCCATATCTATCATTTCGGACCAGGGTCTGCAGTTTACCTCGCATTTCTGGAGAGCAGTTCAGCGAGAGTTAGGCACCCAGGTGCAGTTGAGCACAACATTTCATCCCCAGACGGACGGTCAATCCGAGAGGACTATTCAGATTCTTGAAGATATGCTATGAGCCTGTGTTATTGATTTTGGAGGCTTGTGGGACCAGTTTTTGCCTTTAACAGAGTTCGCCTACAACAACAGCTACCAATCCAGCATCTAGATGGCTCCGTATGGGGCGTTGTATGGTAGGCGATGTCGGTCTCCAGTTGGATGGTTTGAGCCGGGAGAGGCTCGATTATTGGGTACTGATTTGGTTCAGGAGGCCTTGGATAAAGTCCGGATTATTCAGGATAGACTTCGTACAGCTTAGTCCATACAGAAGAGTTATGCAGACCGCAAGGTCAGAGATGTTGCTTTCATGGTTGGTGAGCGGGTATTGCTCTGTGTATCGCCTATGAAGGGCGTGATGAGATTTGGGAAGAAGGGCAAGCTCAGCCCTAGGTTCATCGGTCCATTTGAGATTCTTCATCGGGTGGGAGAGGTGGCTTATAGACTTGCCTTGCCACCTAGCTTGTCAGTTGTGCATCCCGTGTTTCATGTATCTATGCTACGGAAGTATCACGACGATCCATCGCACGTGTTGGATTTCAGTACTGTCCCATTGGACAAGGATCTATCATATGAGGAGGAGCCGGTGGCTATTCTAAACTGGCAGGTTCGACAGTTGAGGTCGAAGAGTTTTCCTTCAGTGCGTGTTCAGTGGAGAGGTCAGCCTCCTGAGGCATCGTCCTGGGAGTCCGAGTCTGATATGCGGAGCCGTTATCATCATTTATTTCCCGACTCAGGTACTTCTTTCTTTTGTTCGTTCGAAGACGAACAGTTGTTTTAGAGGTGGAGAATGTGACGACCCAAAGGGTCATCACCGTAATTCTTCCTTGTTCCGTGCTTCCGAGGCCTTGAAAACCTCTCTATTAGTTGCCTCGATTTGTGTGCGCAGTTCGGGCGCGTAGCCGGAAAGTTTTTTTTATGTTAGAATATGTGAATTATGTGAAATATTTGATGAATTTTGATATTAATATGCATAATATTGACTTCGGTCAATATTTTGGGTAAACGGACCCGGACCTGTGATTCGACGGTCCCGGAGGGTCCGTAGAAAAATATGGGACTTGGGAGTGTGCCCGGAATCAAATTCCGAGGTCCCAAGCCCGAGAAATGAATTTTTGTGTGAAATTGTTTTCTGAAATTAATTAAGGAAAAGGAAGAAGAAAATTGATCAGAAAACTGTGGTATCGGGCTCGTATTTTGGTTCTGACACCCGGTACGAGTCTTAAATATGTTTTAAGCACTATCTGTAAAGTTTGGGTAAAAACGGACGTCATATGACGTGTTTCGGACTTAAAATGGGGAATTTGAGTTTTATGAAAGTTGAAAGAAAATCATGTGTTTCGAGGCTTGATCCTATGTATATGATGTCGCTTTGGCAATTTGATCGCACGAGTAAGTCCGTAAGGTGTTTTCGAGATCATATGAATGTTTGGTTTGGAGCCCCGAGGGCTCGGGTGAGTTTTGAGTGGGGCCCGGGAGGTCTTAGACATTAAAAATGCAGGTTCAGATATTGCAGGGCCCAGTGCGGCCGCGACCATTTCCACACGGTCCGCGCTGGCAGCCACGCGGCCGTGGTGCTTTTTTGTGCGGTCCGCATGGTGAGGTTCAGAGGGTCGGTAGCCAGGTCGACCAGCACGACCGCGCACCAAATCAGTGTGGTTCGCGCTGGGTGGGTTCAGAGAGCCCACTTCTTCCCTCCCTCGGTGCGGCCGCAGTACGCTTCTGAGCGGTCCGCGCCAGCCCCTAGCAAAGTATATAAACTCGGGATTTTCAGTCATTTTTCCACTTTTCAAAAACCCAAAACCTAAGAGGCGATTTTCCAAACAATTTTTCTTCTCCAAAACGATTGGTAAGTGATTTCTAACTTAATTTCTTTATTCCTTGACATCGTTTAACATGATTTCAACTTGAATCAAGGATTTTCATAAATGGGAATTGGGGGGTTTTGGTTAGAACTTAGGTTTTTCTTAAATTTGGGGAGTTGGACCTCAAATTGAGGTCCCATTTATTCATTGGGGTTAGTTCCAATAGTATTTATTAATGCATTCAAGTAATTTGTGACTAGATTCGAGCGGTTGGGTGGTGAATTCGAGGGGTAAAGCTATTCTAGAAGCGTGAGTTGAGTTTGGAGCATTCGAGGTAAGTGGCTTGTCTAACCTTGTGTGGGGGACCTTTCCCCTTAGGATGTTCTTTATTTGATAATTGAAATGCCCTGTACGTGAGGTGACGAGCGCGTACCTGAGCTAATTGTTGAAAATCCGGTTTTTCCTTAAGTATTTCAATTGAGTTCTTTTCTTGTTTTATTCTACTTGTGAATTTAGCATGTTGCTAGTCTAGAAAGGCATGTTTAGTTGACTTAATTGCCTATTTGCTTAAATTGCCTGAATTGCATTACGTGAAGCATGTTAGGCTAGAAGTAAATGTTTACTTGGTACGAAATTAGCGTTTAATTTAATATTCTTGTGTTGCTGCTCTGTGTTTTAAATTGGGACTACGGGTTAGATTCCCGGGAGATTCCCCCTGCACATTTACTTTGGGACTACGGGTTAGATTCCCGGGAGATCCCCCGCACATATATTGAGGATACCGAGAGATCCTCGGGATACCAAGAGATCCCTAGTACATATTGAGGATACCAAGAGATCCCTGGCTTATATTGAGGATACCGAGAGATCCTCAAGATACCAAGAGATCCCTAGTACATGTCGAGGATACTAAGAGATCCTCGGGATACTTAGAGATCCCCAGTTATTTTCCTTATGATTTGCTTTCATCATTGTTTCCGTTATTGTACTCTTATTATCCTGCATAGATTCTTACTTTAGGTTCTCAATTGCAATGCTTATCTTATCCTGACATCTTTATATTTTATATAATCTCAGTAGGGCCCTGACCTTCCTCGTCACTACCAACCGAGGTTAGGCTTGGCATTTACTGAGTACCGTTGTGGTGTACTCACGCCTCTTCTGCGCATGTTTTCATGTGCAGATCCAAGTACCTCTACTCAGGCGCACTATCAGTGAGGCAGGAGGACTACAGAGACTTAGAGGTAAATCTGTTGCGTCCGCAGACCGACGAGTCTCCCTCTTTATTCTATCTTTAGTACTTAGTTCTTTTTCCTTCCGTTTGTAAGATATTCTGGAGTTTGGAGCCTCACTATACATTTCTATAGCCTGTGTTTTCCCGTGAGTTTTCGGGTTTTGGGATTGTTTTAGTCTTGAGAATTGAGTCGTATAAGCCGAGCGGCATTCAGTACAATTTCCTTTTTAGATAATTAAATATGGTATTCTATTTTTCCGCAATTATTATGTTTCCGCAAGTGTTAGGCTTACCTGGTCACAGAGACTAGGTGCCGTCATGACATGTTCACGGTTGGTGAACTAGGGTCGTGAAAATTATAGGAGTGATTTGGAAAGTTTGGTCTAATTTCATCAAGTAAATATGTAATAAATATGAAATATTCAACATAGATATGAAGCTTTTGGAATGGATCTGGGAGAAACAAGTACTAAAAGTACTAGACTTGAAGAGGTAGATATACCTCAAAACTTTGATTTATTAAATAAATGGACTATTCCTAAAGTTTCTATAAAAACCATTTATGATTATGGTTGGTTTGATAAACTTTCTTCAAAACAATTGATAAAAATGACTGAAAAAACATCATTATCATTACTTGCATATTGGTATGGTTCAAATTGCGTTTAAACCTTTAACCCTTAAAGGGTTACTAGAGACCTTTTTGGCAGCCCTTAGAGATGTTAGAAATCTGAATTTCAGACAGTATCTGATGGGTTCGATTGAATCTACTATGGCCTATGGTCCAGTATATTTTAATACTCAACCCAATTTCCAACTATCTCTTTCTGATGTTTATATTCTTGATGCCTTGACTTTAAATGTGAAAACGCATGGTTATAATTATGTGCCTGGTTCTGAACTTATATGTTTATCTTATAGGATATATTTTAAATTATTGTCTACTTTAAATCCTCGATGTAAGTTATACGATACACCGGATCAGACCATATTAGTAGAAACCAATTTTGCAAGGTCCAAGGTCACCACTAGGAGACCTATTAGGTGGGAAGAAATTAATTTTCCAACTACTTGGACTTTAAATTCGGTTATATCCCCAAGTCAGATTACTAATGACTTGTCAAATACTGATTGTTCGCATGTTACTCAAAACCCAGATGGTAGGATTTGTATTCAATTTGATGATAAGTCTACTGTTTATAATAGACATTCGTTTTCTAATCATAGACTTTTACCTGCTCTTTAACATATTTCTCCTGTCGAGCCAGTCTATGGTCCAGCTCGAAATCGTGCAGCATCGTTACACACTATCGCTACAAAGGGGAGTAATAAGTCTGTCGAAAGGGTTAAAATTAACCCACAAACAAATATTGTTCAAGACAATGACAATATTTCAGATAAGGATATTCCTTCTGTATCCGAAATGGATTTCGACCCCAAAGATACTTAATGATTCCACACCAAATTGATTTTAGCCTAGGTTCACGGGCAAGAAAATATATTCAAAAGGAATTTTTTAGTGATAAATGGAGCCAGTTTAAAACTTGGTTTTTTGATACTTATAGCAAAGAAGATTTAAACAGTATTTCTCAAGAATTTTACGAAAATTGTGCTTTGCATGATCAAATTATGTATTTTGTTCATTGGTTTACAACAACGTATTTGCCTCTTTATATAAAGGTGTTAGAGAGATCTTATAAAGATGGGAGTGGTAATATTACGAAAGCCATTTACCCTCCTCAAGCCCCCTTTATTTTACCTAATAATACTGGTATTACCTTTACTGCTTTTCAAAAATTTGTTGACGATAATGTTGCAGCTGTTAGTATCGCATAAATTAATAAATTGATTTCTCAAAACAATTATTTGGGTTTATATGTTAAAATTTTAGAAGAACATATCGGTTCTCTTGATAAAAAAAATGGATGATTTGACTGCTTTAATAAAGAAAATGAGTACTAACATAGGACCAACCAATATTTCCTCCACTTCGGGAATCAAACCGGTTGATCAAACAGTTCTTACTCATGTTCAAAGGCCTCCTGAGGTTCAAGATTATAAATTCAAATCTCTTGATGACTTAGCAGACCTTCTTGATAAGAAACTTTCTGGTTTAAATATTAGACCAATTGATTTATCAAAAAAAATTTGCTGATAAAATTGAGACTGTTTCCGATTACAAAACTAAAACGTGGTCAGAGCTTAATAAGATCAAGGGTTTAATTAAACCCAATAGTAAGTATGCCGACAAACCCCGGATGCAAACTTACTATTGTTCCCGTCCTACTCCTCAAGATGTGATAATAGAGGTCTTACAGCGGTTCCGAAATTTATAAATGGAATCTTGATGGCTTAACTGATAGACAGTTAACTATTCTTGTACATAGAATGCTTATGTACTCAACTATCTATAAAAGTGTTAAGAACACAGATAGAACTATTTGCAAAATGATTATTGCAGGCTTTACTGGTCAGCTTCGTGGCTGGTGGGATAACTATCTATCTGTTGAAGAAAAGGCAACGGTTATTAATGCGACCGCCGTTGACGAAGGGGTTGATAATATAGGCATGGATCTAGTTAAAGGAAGAGAAGATGTTGTTTATCCCCTTATCCTTATAATTCTAGAACATTTTAACGGTAAATTTACCAATCAGCATGAGACCGTCCGTACTTTACTAAATGGGCTTAGATGTAGGACCCTTAGTGAATTTAGATGGTACAAAGTTACTTTTATGAGTAGGGTTATGGAGCTACCCGAAAACAAGTATGAACATTGGAAATCTAAGTTTATAGACGGTCTTCCCTCCTTATTCGCTGAAAGAGTAAGAAAAGTGTTAACAGGTAGTTACGGTGAAATTCCGTATGGAAATTATACCTATGGTAAACTTATAGGAGTGTGTACACAAGAAGGTTTAAACTTGTGTAATGAACTGGAGCTTTCTAGACAGCTTAAGATTGATAAGCTTAAAGAGAAATCCCAATTAGGTGACTTTTGTACCCAGTTCGGTTTACCCGGAACCTCTACTCAAAGTAAGAAGAAGAAGAAAAACAGATATCATAGGTATCCTAACCCTGATAGCCCGTATAAGAAAAATAGGTCTAAATATAGATCTAAGGAAGAGCGTGATACTAGAAAAGTGCATCGGAAATCTACTCGATTTACGAAGAATAGATCAAAGAGAGATCTCGCTGATATTAAGTGTTATAAGTGTGGAAAATTTGGGCATATCACTCCAAATTGCAAGCTTCAAAAGCTAAAGGCCTTAGAACTAGACGATGGGTTACGTGACAAAATTTATAACTTGTTATACACTTCCAGATCAGATTCTGATTATACTTATTCTGAGACTGAGTCTGAAGCTGATATTGATCTGATAGATTTATCTGAAAGTAGTAAAGATTTGGATAATACTTGCGCCGCTTGTAAAGGTGATATTTGCACTTGCCATGATGATGAGTTTTATAAATTGCAATCACAATTTAAAGATTTGAAAATAAAAACTATTACATCTGACAATGTAATAGAACTTTTAAAGGAAATTACTGATGAAAAAATTCTTTAAAAAATTATAAATTTGACTGAAAGTT
Source organism: Nicotiana tabacum (assembly GCF_000715075.1). Taxonomy (NCBI): domain Eukaryota; kingdom Viridiplantae; phylum Streptophyta; class Magnoliopsida; order Solanales; family Solanaceae; genus Nicotiana; species Nicotiana tabacum. The sequence continues at coordinate 93,478,080 of NC_134080.1, read as the reverse complement.
CTAGTTCTAGTGGTTCAAAGTTTTTTGAAAGACCAAAAAATGAATTTGAATATTTTGCGCCATATTCTTTGTCTGAAGTTAATAAACGTCTTCATAAGACAAATACGCCAAGCAGAGATACTTCGTTTGAGGATTTGAAAATCGAAATTGAGAATTTGAAAAGAGATATTAAGTCTCTTAGACAAAATCAAATGATTTGTGATCACCGGATTACTCAAATTGAGAAAACTAATTCTCTAACTGATTTTCCAACTTATTTTTCGCCTAAAGGAATTTTCGAATTTTCAAATGAAAAGGGAAAAGAAATTTCTGATAAGATTGATTCGATTAATGAAAATTCTGATATGTTTTTTGGAATGATGCAGGTTGTTAAGGCTCATAAGTGGTACATTAAATATACTATCTTGATTGATAATAGTTTCTCTCTAACTGATGTAGCAATGATTGATAGTGGAGCAGATGTAAGTTGTATTCAAGAGGGTCTTGTTCCTACTAAGTATTTTTAAAAGACCACTCATTTGGTAAAATCTGCTTCTGGTGATGCTTTAGATATAGAGTATAAATTACCAAATACTCGTATATGCCAAAATAGAGTCTGTATTCCTCATTTCTTCTTTTTGGTAAAAAACCAGTTATACCCTCCGATTATACTTGGAACCCCTTTTATTAATGCTACTTACCCTTTTAATAACATAGATGCACAGGGTTTTTCTGCTACTTATCAAGATAAAGAGATAAGTTATTCTTTTGTTACAGATCCCGTAACTAGAGATATTAACGCCTTGATTAATATGAAACAAAGGCATGTTGATTCATTACAATTAGAAATATTGAGCATGAATATATTCGATACTTTACAATCTGCTAAGGTTCAGCAAAAGATTAAATTGATTGCTGAACAGATGGCTGTTGATGTTTGTGCCGATCACCCTAGTGCCTTTTGGAACCGAAAAAGGCATATTGTAACTCTTCCTTACGAAGAAAACTTCTCCGAGGATGATATCCCCACTAAATCTCGACCTTTCCAGATGAATGTTGAATTGGTCGAATTCTGTAAAAATGAAATTGATAATTTGTTACAAAAGGGTTTGATAAAACCCTCAAAATCTCCTTGGTCATGTTCTGCCTTTTATGTTAATAATGCTGCGGAAAAGTAACGTGGTATTCCTAGATTAGTTATAAATTATAAACCTTTGAATAAGCATCTGAAATGGATTAGATATCATATCCCCAATAAAAAGATCTGCTATATAGATTATATGACGCCAATATATTTTCAAAATTCGATTTAAAATCTGAAAATTGGCAAATTCAAATTTTTAAAGAGCATACTTATAGAACTGCTTTTAATGTTCCATTTGGTCAATATGAATGGAACGTCTTGCCTTTTGGTTTAAAAAATGCCCCTTCTGAATTTTAGAAAATTATGAATGATATTTTTAACCCTTATCTAGATTTTATCATCGTTTCTATTGATGACATATTAGTATTTTTCTAAACCAAAAATGAGTCTATTCCAAACCAATGTTCGATTTTTAGGCCATAATATTTGCCAAGGAAAAATTACCCCGATACAAAGAGCTATTGATTTTGCTTCAAAATTTCCTGATGTTATTACTGACAGGACTCAATTACAAAGATTTTTGGGAAGTTTGAATTATATATCTCCTTTCTACAAAAGTTTATCTCGTGATCTAGCCCCTCTGTACGACAGGCTGAAAAAGGATCATAGGCAGCCTTGGACTGACCAGTATACTACGTTAGTCAAAAGTATTAAACAGCGTGTTAGGTCTCTACCTTGCTTAACTCTTGCTAATCCTACATGGCAAAAAATTATTGAGACAGATGCGTCCAACGTTGGCTACGTTGAGATTTTAAAGCAAGTGAATCCCAACAATAAGTGTGAATACCTGATAAGATTTCACTCTAGTAAATAGACCGAAGCCCAGAAGAAATATGCTACTGTGGCTCATTAAATGTTAACTATTGTTAATTGTGTTTTAAAATTTCACGACGATTTATCTAATCAAAAGTTTTTAATAAAAGCTGATGCTCAATCTGTTAAATATATGTTTGACAAAGATTTCAAACATGATGCGTCTAAATTAATATTTGCTAGATGGAAAGCTCAACTGGCGCCTTTTGATTTTGAAATTCAATACAAAAAGGAATTGATAATTCCCTTCCGGATTTTTTATCCCGGGAATACTTAGACTGATTATGATTTTCTATACGACTTTTCTCAATGAAGAATTATTAATTACTATCCTTAAAGTGGTTAGATTAAATAGAGACCTACAAAGTCTCATAATTGAATTGATAATTGAAGAAATCATTGATAGCCTGATTAATAATGAATTTTCTATTCATGATTATGCTGAAACTGTTAGGGATGATATGTTGGATTATTACTTCTCAGAATAAATTGATTTGTTATTTGTGCAGAATGGACCCTTCATGGGCCACCAGAGGCAGAGGTAGGGGAAGATCTTCCCCTAGTAAATCACATTCTCAAGGATCGTCATACGGATCCTCATCAAGTTCTCCGGTGATACAAGCGGGAAAAAAGAGTTTAATAAACTCTAAGATATTTCATAAAGGAGATTCATCAGTAGGTCCGTCTATACATCTGGATGATATTCCAGAAGATAATCCATTATACGGTCATCTATAGGCATATTTGGCCGCCAAAAAGCAAAGTAATACATTTGCTTCAATAGCTAGAGAAGAGGACAACGATGATATCAAGTCCTACGAAAAACTACCAAAGAAAGAAATATTATTTCTTTTAGAAAACTCTGAGATTCAGCGAAAGAATGAACCATGGAAGATATTCCAGAGATATTTGATTAATGGGTTATACTACCCAGGTGAATCATATAAAACACGAGCTTATTATGAGACCATCCTCATCAGCATAGGTAGTGCAGAATTCCAGCACTTTTCCGGTTATAACACTAGTGAGAACTATTATAACTTCTCAAAAATTATTATCAAGAAGATTATATCTGTTGAAGAATGGGGGATATCCACAATGAAAGAGAGGCAGATAAGCCTTAATAAATCACCCATGAATTTTACTTACTGGGATTATATACAGGCATTCGATAGAGTATTATAATATAACAATGACAGACATAAACACACTTGGTTTATTAAAATATGTTCAAAGATATTTGCAGGATGTCGCGACCCAAATCCCGGTCGTGATGGCGCCCAGCACACTACTAGGCAAGCCCGACCATTATTCGACACTTAACCCAATTTATCAAAAATAGCGGAAAGAAATATCAATTAAGCAAGATTAAAGTACTGAAGATTTTAACAAAATACACAATATAATCTCACTAGGACCCGGTGTCACGAATCTGAGCCTCTAGAATACAGAATATCATCCTAATACATGGTATATCCAAAGTTCGATAATGCGGAAATAAAGAGATAGGATAGGAGGGAGAAGATTAATGGCTGCGAACGCCGTGCAGCTACCTCGATACTCCCAGAGGCTGGATCTGCTGATCAACTGGATCTATTGAGCCTGAGACTGCCCTGGATCTGCACACAAGGTGCAGGGAGTAAAGTGAGTACTCCGACCCAGTGAGTAATAAAAGTAACTACAGTCCGAAAATAAGAAAATCCAGTAAATACACAAAGTAAGCTACAATCCGAATATACAGCAACATATGGAACTGAGCAGCTAAACACCAGTATAAATATAAGTACATGAATGCAATGCAATGCATATGATGGTACATTCCAGTACCCACTGCGGCGTGCAGCCCGAGCCATCCATATTTATTTATCGTCAACGGCGCTCACTGGGGTTGTGTACAGACTCCGGAGGGGCTCCTACAGCCCAAGCGCAATATCTTGGTCAGTCATTGTTACGTGACCGGTCAGCCATTGTTACCTGACCAATTTATATCATACAGTGCCATTGTTACCACTATTCAAGTATATCATCCAGTGTCATTGTTACCACTATTTCAAGTATATCACACAGTATCATTGTTACCATTGTTTCAAGTATATCACACAGTGTCATTGTTACCACTGTTTCAAGTATATCACACAGTGTCATTGTTACCACTGTTTCAAGTCACTTTATAATCAGTCCAGAAAATAATATAATAAGCCCCTTGGGCATTTACAAAACAGAAGTTCCCAGCCCGGAATACATTTAAAAATATCATTTAAGTTTTCAACACTTAGAATTATGGCTGAGTTTGCAAAACAGCATTTAAAACCTTGGACTGAAATTAAATGATATGCAAATCATGCTAAGTAGTAATATCAATCCTCGAAGGATTTTACAAATCGGCACAAGGCCCCAAACATGGCATCAAGCCCAATAATATCAATGAAGTATGTGTATCAATCACCAGTATAGTATAAACATCACACGGGATGGACCAAGTCACAATCCCCAATAGTATCTGACCCCGCACTCGCCATGGAGTGCGTTTCATGCCTCAATATAGCATTACGATGTGAAAGTCCGGGGTTTCAAACCCTCAGAACAACATTTACATCTATTACTCACCTCAAAATGGCCAAAAGTCTACTCCGCGATGCCTTTCCTTTCGAATCGACCTCCTCGCGCATCGAATCATGCCAAAACCACAAGGAATATATTACAATAGGCTAAGGAAATATAACCCAATCGAAAAGACTCGAAAAATATCGAAAATCACGAAATTTGCAAAACCCGAGCCCCGGGCCCACTTCTTGAAAAATTACAAAAGTCCCATCAGCGGATTCCTCGTCTCGCCACGAGTCCGTACATATCAAATTTACCAAAATCGGAGTTCATTTGACCCCTCAAATCACTAAATCTTATTTTCAAATCCCTACGCCTAAATCCTCAATTTTTCTACAATTTTCATGCTCAAATCCATACATAATTGATGTACTTAACTCAAAATAGGTGGGGATAACTTACCTTCACATTGATGATGAAAATACCCTCTTGAAGCTCCCCAAAAATCGTCCATACTTTGAAGAAATGAAGAAAAGTGAGCTAAATCCGTGTATAAAAGAATCTGCCTGTGCTTCGTCGAGTTGTGCCTTGCACTTGTGCTATACAAGTTGTACATCCTATTAAAATTGTTCCTTGTCGGACACCTTCTGTTTAAACACCCATAACGTCTTGTATAAATATCCAAATGACAAGCGGTTTGAAGATTTAGAAACTAGACTCAAAGATCTTTAATTTGATAGGTTGTACACCATATAACTCTTTATATATCCCGAGATATGAGCTTCTAAAGTGCATTGTAAATTCTGCCGAAATTGCTCCAGCAGCACACGAACTTACTCGAGCGATCAAATCGCAAAAATAACATCAAAATCAATGATTTGAGCCTTAAATCCAAGAATTCTTTCAAATTTCATAAACTTTCAAATTTTCCAATTTAACGCTGAAACCCGCCAAACAACGTCCGTTTGTAACCAAACTTTACAGGAAGCGCTTAACCAACATATATGACCTGTACCGGGCGTCGGAACCAAAATACGAGCCTGATTCCATTACTTTCTGATCAAATTTCATTTTCATTTTCCTTAAACATTTTCAGAAAACAATTTCAAGAAAAAAAATTCATTTCTCGGGCCTGGGACCTCGGAATTCGATTCCGGAAACACGTTCAACTCCCATATATTTCTATGGACCTTTCGAGACCGAAAACTCACGGGTCCGAGTCCGTTTACCAAAAATGTTGACCAAAGTCAACTTTAACAATATTAAATATCAAATTTTTTCAAATTTTTCCCATAATTCATATATTTCAACACAAAGATATTCCGGACACACTCCTAAGTCCCAAAAAACCTAACGAAGCTATCCAAACCATAAAATTCGCATTTCGAATCCGATATCAAAATTTCCACTTCCGGCCAAATTTTCTCAAAAACCTTCAATTTTCCATCTTTAGCCGAACGGCTCCAAAATGACCTACGGACCTCCAAATTCATTTCCGATCGCGCTCCCAAATCCAGAATCACCATACGGAGCTACTCCCAGTCTCGGAATCCCAAACAAACATCAATAACACTGAAATGCATTTTAAACCAAACTGATACAATTTCTTCTAAAATGCTATCTTCCACAATAGGCGCTAAAACGCTCTCCGGTTATCCAAAAGCCGATCCGGGTATACGCCCAAGTCCGAAATCATCATACGAACCTGCTGGAACCTTCGGATCCCAATTCCGAGGTCGTTTACTCAAAATTCCAATCCTAGTTCATTTCTTCAATTTTAAGCTTTCAAAATGAGAATTTCCATTTAGATTTGACTCCAAACTTCCTGAATTTTAATTCTGACCATACACACAAGTCAATATACCTGAGATGAAGCTACTCATGGCCTCAAACTGCTGAATGACGTGCCAGAGCTCAAAACGACCGATCGGGTCGTTACATAAGTACAACACTTAAACATACGTTCGTTCTTGAACGTGCTGAGAACTACACTGAAGTAGTCTGAAATCACTTGTTTAACACATCATGCACCTTCCCATGCTACCACTACTCCGTTGAGCACATTAGCTCGATAATTTTGTAGATATACTTATTTATTCAAGCAAATAAGCCATTAGGCCCAATTCCAACATCCTGAATTTTCCTGCCAAGCCTGTTTCCAATATACGACCACCATATCAATCTCCACACGCTGTACCCAAACATGACTGCATAACTTTGCTGAATTCACACTTTGCATCACTTTACTCATAGAACCACAATAACATTCTTTAAACATAATAGTCGAAATTCCACGAATCTGATGCTCCCATTGCATCTCATGATCTACACAGGTCTTGCTCTAGTTTTTTTTCAACACCGATACGACTGAAGAGATGTGCCGAAATTCACAACCAACTGCTGAATCAACAATTCATTGGATCTACACTCCTGACAAGTTCCATTACCTTGTCCCAAACCAAAGAATGATCTTTTCTCTATAATATACTTCATATAATCAGTTTGCACTGACCCCAAATCTAGTAACCTCGTCTCACCCAGTACGAACTGCTCAGGCAATAAGCCACCTCAGACATAATCAAAAATCCCACAAGATGCCACAATGTGCCAGTATGCTATCAATTCGAACGCGATACAAAAGGAAGGCGAACTCTAGAAGGAACTACTCAACTCGCACACTAACATAGACTTCCTCAAGAAAACAGGGAAACAGAACACACAAAAGCAAATATGGGCACTGAACTGAACATCACACTGTTGCGGCGTGCAACCCGATCCAAATAACATACCCATGGCGGTGTGCCACCCGATCCACATATAGAACTCACATAAGGAGATATACGTCGAGCTGAATAGCTCATCACATCAAAATACCGAATATCGGTCATAAACACACTAAGGTGCATAATATCATTCCCAAGGAAACATATAGCGTTATAGGCTACAAACTCAAGCACAACTGAGGTGCGATACATGATCTAAGTCTCATCCTGCTCATATAACATCACCGCTGAGCGGAACCTCAACACATAAGGAATTTACCAAGACGTCTCACAACTCATACGGTGCAATATATCTTTACATGAATTAAGTGACCACGAAATAAGACCGCGACTATCCTTCCATAAAGAGCGCATTGCTGAAATAAACACAGTTGGCCTGACGTAAGGCTCACTTCCACATTTAAATCTATCCACCGACCTCAAGTCGATCCTGATCGTGCCAAGCTAGGCAAATAATCTTTCACAGGTCCATAACCCAATAAACAGAGTGCCCTCCAGGCATAAATTCTCAAATGGATGATATTACCAAAATCCTCATACTTGGTTTAAATTTCTAATTAATCAAGTGACTACATGTCACACTTATACAATATTCCTGTGGGACAAGCTCCCACCATCTTCCGAAATAATTAACGGGTCTGCACATCCAAACCACCGGCTGCACTAACGTTGAAAAGTGATTAAGAATCCCTAACCAGGATGCAAAGTCTTTCTCACATAACACCGACCTCAGGTGATACTGACGTCAATACCCATCTTAATCAAAACACTGAAACTCATATACTGCTCATCCGAAATCGTGACATCACAGTCATTGACCAAACTGCAATCTTGGTCCTTACTTCAAATTCCATACCACTCTCTGCACCTCACGTGCCAATATACGATAGACGCGATTTCCATCACATCTATGGAACTGTCGATAGGCAAATACCTCATCACATAAGACTTTCCATTTAACTCACTTTAGGAGAACTATAGCAGCATACAGGCGAATCCTCATAATCGTCGAATATGCCAATCTCTAAGTAGTTGTCCAAGCCACCATAACACTTTCAGGGATCCGCTTACTCATAATAGGCCCTAACAAAAGAATGCTTCAGAATAACATCAATCACTGCGGCCGACAAGCCTCACATGCATAACTCGATCACGCTGAACGAACCGATCACTGACACCAGTATACCAACTCAACTATGGCTAATCAATCTACTTCCTTCCAATTTATCCTTGATTGCCTTAGAAATAATAATATCTCCCTTTAACACCTAACTTATTTCAACCAAACTCACCCCGAGTGACCTTAAATCACGAGACCATGCTGTCTCAAATACCATGACCATTTCATGTCTCTCAAATGCTACACCGCAAGTCAAAACATCATAGAACATTCTGTGCCTTTCTTCATAAGCTACTTCAAAAGCTTGACTCTTAACCGTACTTATAGACTCAAAATCATTAGGCACCACACTTTACCTCTTAAATTAACTAGGACCGCTATTGAGAGCCACCCAGCTCTGACTTGGCCCCGAATGCAACCAACTCTACTGAATTTTATAACATATGAATACCCTCTCGATAAAGCACCTAGAGGGATCACTTCCCTCGAAGCCTGCACCTATACGATGCATAAATCATGAATCTTCCCTCAAGTCTGAACATGAGCCAATAAGGCTAACCATAGCATGCATCCAACAGTTCATTTACTCAAATTACCACTCATGGTCCTTTTTCGTAGCTGCAATAACCCACCAATACGCTAATAACCAGAATTCATGCAGGTAATAAACCGTGCAATCAGCTAATCAACAGCAAGCTCCCCAACTTGGCTCGAAGCCATAGATCACAACACATATACTCTATTGCTGTCGTAATATCATGGTGAGATTAAACTCACTCCATCATAAGCTCGTGGAAACATGAATCATCTGGAATTTTAACTCTTCTGCAATTCTTGCATTTACTCACACAACAGTTAAGCCCACTCTCTAGGCAACCCATTTTTTTTTTATTTTTTTTTAAGTCCTAAATATTTCAAATATTTCGACAGAGCCTCCTTTGTAATTGGTCCTATCCACCTGCTAGAGAATCACCAAAACCATCCTAACAACACATCCACAACTTGACAAAGCATCACAATGCATATCAATTACATAAATCTAAATTGATACATGGACATGCGTTGCACCTATTTGAATCATAACACATAGAAAATACCCTTCAACCCTCCATTATTGGGCTATTCAACCAAGTAGGAACATATTCTTCCTTTAATATTTTCAACCTTCAAGGTGGTCTCCTTGACTCAACGATTTCGTCATAATACAGTTACGGAAGCGATCTCAGCTCCCAGACTTATCTAACTAGGAGACACGAAAAATATTCTTCACGCGCCCATAACTCGGGCTACTCAACAAATCACAATAAGAAACGAATCACTTAACAGTTCATCTACTATCCAGTAGTCTTCTTCGCCACTACCAAGTCGTACAAATACACCTCGCAACGCTAACATACTAATCACGTGGATATCCAACAGCCATTCCGGCTAACAAGGACAATAATGAGCATATGAGTTCAAAACACTTGCTCACAAAATCAGCACCTCGGTGCTCAAGCCATTGGCAAAGATTTGGCCTCAAGTCCTCCAGACTGGTCTAACTTCAAACTCATAGAGATTACACCTCGCCCCTCGATCGGGGAATCAAAATCCATCGAGACACATCTGATACTGAGCGCCCGTTTGGTGCATACGATCACGCGGAAGGAATTTCAAAAGTTTCTTTTCAAGCTGAATCAAGGACGCGCGATAAGAATTCAAGAATGTGAAGTTTTCCTAAAGGTTCGGCAGCCTCTCGAGGATAAGTACAGACGTCTCCGTACCGATCCGCGAGACTTTACTAAACTGGCTAATGACTCGCGAGACCATGTAACCTGGCACTGATACCAACTTGTCGCGACCCAAATCCTGGTCGTGATGGCGGCCAGAACACTACTAGGCAAGTCCGACCATTATTCAACATTTAACTCAATTTATCAAAAATAGCGGAAAGAAATATCAATTAAGCAAGATTAAAGTACTGAAGATTTTAACAAAATACACAATATAATCTCACTAGGACCCGGTGTCACGAATCTGAGCCTCTAGAATACAGAATATCATCCTAATACACGGTATATCCAAAGTCCGATAATGCGGAAATAAAGAGATAGGATAGGAGGGAGAAGATCAATGGCTGCGAACGCCGTGCAGCTACCTCGATACTCCCAGAGGCTGGATCTGCTGATCAACTGGATCTACTGAGCCTGAGACTGCCCTGGATCTGCACACAAGGTGCAGGGAGTAAAGTGAGTACTCCGACCCAGTGAGTAATAAAAGTAACTACAGTCCGAAGATAAGAAAATCCAGTAAATACACAAAGTAAGCTACAATCCGAATATACAGCAACATATGGAACTGAGCAGCTAAACACCAGTATAAATACAAATACATGAATGCAATGCAATGCATATGATGGTACATTCCAGTACCCACTGCGGCGTGCAGCCCGAGCCATCCATATTTATTTATCGTCGACGGCGCTCACTGGGGGTGTGTACAGACTCCGGAGGGGCTCCTACAGCCCAAGCGCAATATCTTGGTCAGTCATTGTTACCTGACCGGTCAGCCATTGTTGCCTGACCAATTTATATCATACAGTGCCATTGTTACCATTGTTCAAGTATATCATCCAGTGTCATTGTTACCACTATTTCAAGTATATCACACAGTGTCATTGTTACCACTGTTTCAAGTATATCACATAGTGTCATTGTTACCACTGTTTCAAGTATATCACACATTGTCATTGTTACCACTGTTTCAAGTCACTTTATAATCAGTCCAGAAAATAATATAATAAGCCCCTTGGGCATTTACAAAACAGAAGTTCCCAGTCCGGAATACATTAAAAATATCATTGAAGTTTTCAACACTTAGAATTATTGCAGAGTTTGCAAAACAGCATTTAAAACCTTGGACTGAAATTAAATGATATGCAAATCATGCTAAGCAGTAATATCAATCCTCGAAAGATTTTACAAATCGGCACAAGGCCCCAAACATGGCATCAAGCCCAGTAATATCAATGAAGTATGTGTATCAATCACCAGTATAGTATAAACATCACACGGGATGGACCAAGTCACAATCCTCAATAGTATCCGACCCCACACTCGCCATGGAGTGCGTGTCACGCCTCAATATAGCATTACGATGTGAAAGTCCGGGGTTTCAAACCCTCAGAACAGCATTTACATCTATTACTCACCTTAAGATGGCCAAAAGTCTACTCCGCGATGCCCTTTCCTTTCGAATCGACCTCCTCGCGCGTCGAATCTTGCCAAAACCACAAGGAATATATTACAATAGGCTAAGGGAATATAACCCAATCGAAAAGACTCGAAAAATATCTAAAATCACGAAATTTGCAAAACCCGAGCCCCGGGCCCACTTCTCGAAGAATTACAAAAGTCACATCATCGGATTCCTCGTCTCGCCACGAGTCCGTACATATCAAATTTACCAAAATCGGAGTTCATTTGACCCCTCAAATCACCAAATCTTATTTTCAAATCCCTAGGCCTAAATCTTCAATTTTTCTACAATTTTCATGCTCAAAAAATCCATACATAATTGATGTACTTAACTCAAAATAGGTGGGGATAACTTACCTTCACATTGATGATGAAAATCCCCTCTTGAAGCTCCCCAAAAATCGTCCATACTTTGAAGAAATGAAGAAAAGTGAGCTAAATCCGTGTATAAAAGAATCTGCCTGTGCTTCGTCGAGTTGTGCCTTGCACTTGTGCTATACAAGTTGTACATCCTATTAAAATTGTTCCTTGTCGGACACCTTCTGTTTAAACACCCATAACGTCTTGTATAAATATCCAAATGACAAACGGTTTGAAGATTTAGAAACTAGACTCAAAGATCTTTAATTTGATAGGTTGTACACCATATAACTCTTTATACATCCCGAGATATGAGCTTCTAAAGTGCATCGTAAATTCTGCCGAAATTGCTCCAGCAGCCCTTTTCGATCCATCGTAACTTTCTGAGATGATAATTAAATCGTGAATGGTTTAACTTTCCGAAAACTAGAATGTATAGGCTACAATTTTCATGTTTTGTACTTTTTCTGATTTATTATAGATTACAAGATATGAGCTTCCAAACTGGACTACTCGCACCTAAAATTTTCTGGGCACAGCAGAATTTTCTGCAATTTTCTGCAATTTTTTCCAAGTCCGAAATCACTCCGAGACACCTCCGAAATATTCCCGAGCCCTCGGGGATCCAAACCAAATATGAACACTGACTCTAAAACATCACATGAATTTACTCGAGCGATCAAATCGCCAAAATAACATCAAAATCAATGATTTGAGCCTTAAATCCAAGAATTCTTTCAAATTTCATAAACTTTCAAATTTTCCAATTTAAGGCCGAAACCCGTCAAACAACGTCCGTTTGTAACCAAACTTTACAGGAAGTGCTTAACCAACATATATGACTTGTACCGAGCGTCGGAACCAAAATACGAGCCCGATACCATTACTTTCTGATCAAATTTCATTTTCATTTTCCTTAAACATTTTCAGAAAACAATTTCACGAAAAAATTCATTTCTCGGGCCTGGGACCTCGGAATTCGATTCCGGAAACACGTTCAACTCCCATATTTTTCTATGGACCTTTTGAGACCGAAAAATCACGGGTCCGATTCCGTTTACCAAAAATGTTGACCAAAGTCAACTTTAACAATATTAAATATCAAAAGTTTTCAAATTTTTCCCATAATTCATATATTTCAACACAAAGATATTCCGGACACACTCCTAAGTCTCAAATAACCTAAAGAAGCTATCCAAACCATAAAATTCGCATTTCGAATCCGATATCAAAATTTCCACTTCCGGCCAAATTTTCTCAAAAACCTTCAATTTTCCATCTTTAGCCGAACGGCTCCAAAATGACCTACGGACCTCCGAATTCACTTCCGATCGCACTCCCAAATCCAAAATCACCATACGGAGATACTCCCAATCTTAGAATCCCAAACGGACATCAATAACACTGAAATGCATTTAAAACCAAACTGATGCAATTTCTTCTAAAATGTTATTTTCCACAATAGGCGCCAAAATGCTCTCGGGTTATCCAAAACCCGATTCGGGCATACTCCCAAATCCGAAATCATCATACGAACCTACTAGAACCTTCGGATCCCAATTCTGAGGTCGTTTACTCAAAATTCCAATCCTAGTTCATTTCTTCAATTTTAAGCTTTCAAAATGAGAATTTTCATTTAGATTTGACTCCAAACTTCCTGAATTTTAATTCTGACCATACACACAAGTCAATATACCTGAGATGAAGCCGCTCATGGCCTCAAACTGCTGAATGACGTGCCGGAGCTCAAAACGACTGGTCGGATCGTTACACAGGACCTATCCCTAATTGGTTTCTGAACTGGTGGTCATATCACGGCCCCACAACAAATATTTTGTCTGAGCCATTTCTTAAGTTATACAAAGAATGGACAAAGATTTCTCCGTTTTTAACTGATTTATATCATATAGATCATATCTGTTATTTAGAAAAAATTGATCAGATATACTTCCTCATTGAATTCTCTATTCCGTGGATTAATAAATGGACCCACGAATTGGGGTTTACTGAAGAACAAATCCCTTGCTTATATAGGGTCTTTTACAATAATTTTTGGGATAAGTTAATGAAGAATGATCCCAAAACAAAATTGTTATACGGTCAAGAATTATTGGATTCCATTAAAGTACAGATCCAGTTATACGCGACCACTCCCCAGAAGAAAATATTTGATGATAGCTCAGTCAAGCATATTGCTAGGAGAATCTCCATTCAAGATGGAGATAAAACTGATTTAATAAACCAATATCTGGAAGAAGTAAAAAGAAATTTGCTTCAAACTTTAAGCCAATGTGAAAAATCAGACACATCGATTGTCACGACCCCAACCCCGGTCATGATGGCGCCCAACACACTGCTAGGCAAGCCCGACCATTCAACATTATCCCAAATTCTTATTCAGATTATAGATAAATATCACAAAGAATTTACTAAGTCATTTCATTCAAGTGTATAATTAATAATAAAATCTGCGGAAGTTCAATTAAAATACCACACCATAGCCCAATAGAATCCGGTGTCACGAATATGAGCCTCTAATACAGAACATCCACCTATTACAAGTCTATCTAGGAAAAATACGGAATAAAAGATAGAGATAGATGGGAGAGATCAAGGCTGCGAATGCCATGCAGCTACCTCAATACTCTCGGATACTGCTGCTCAGCTAAACAAATCCTCACTCAGCCTGTAGTGTACCTGGATCTGCACACAAGGTGCAGGGAGTAATGTGAGTACTCCGACCCAGTGAGTAATAAAAATAAATAAAGGTTGAGAATAAGAAATCATGGAAAAATACAAAGTAAACTATAACTGGATGTTTAGAACAACAAATAGTGAAGCAACAAGTCAATTAAGTCATAGTACCAAATACTGAAATAGGTATAACAGATAAAAACAAATGCATGAGTGTAATGCAATGCATATGATGGTACACTCTAGTACCCACTGCGGCGAGCAGCCCGAGCCATCCATTTATTTATCGTCGACAGTGCTCATTAGGGGTGTGTACAGACTCCGGAGGGGCTCCTACAGCCCAAGCGCAATATCAAGCCATCTCGTGGCATCAAATATTGGCCCTCGGCCTCATATCAATCTCAGTATAATCACCAGATTCTGTTGGGCTATGGTGTGGTATTTTAATTGAACTTTCGCAGATTTTATTATTAATTATACACTTGAATGAAATGACTTAGTAAATTCTCTGTGATATTTATCTATAATCTGAATAAGAATTTGGGATAATGTTGTTGAATGGTCGGGCTTGCCTAGCAGTGTGTTGGGCGCCATCATGACCGGGGTTGGGGTCGTGACATTCGATGTATCTGATTTTTCACATTGGCTTAAAGTTTGAATCAAATTTCTTTTCACTTCTTCCAGATGTTGGTTTATTAAATCAGTTTTATCTCCATCTTGAATGGAGATTCTCCTAGCAATATGCTTGACTGAGCTATCATCAAATATTTTCTTCTGGGGAGTGCTCGCGTATAACTGGATCTGTACTTTAATGGAATCCAATAATTCTTGACCGTATTACAATTTTGTTTTGGGATCATTCTTCATTAACTTATCCCAAAAATTATTGTAAAGACCCTATATAAGCAAGGGATTTGTTCTTTAGTAAACCCCAATTCGGGGGTCCATTTTTGAATCTACGGAATAGAGAATTCAATAAAGAAGTATATCTGATCAATTTTTTCTAAATAACATATATGATTTGTATGATATAAATCAGTTTAAAACGGAGAAATTTTTGTCCATTCTTTGTATAACTTAAGAAATGGCTCAGGCAAGATCTTTGTTGTAGGGCCGTGATATGACCACCAGTTCAGAAACCAATTAGGGATAGGTCCTGCAAATATCTTTGCACATATTTTAATAAACCAAGTGTGTTCATGTCTATCATTGTTATAATATAATACTCTATCGAATGCCTAGATATAATCCCAGTAAGTAAAATTCATGGGTGATTTATTAAGGCTTATCTGCCTCTCTTTCATTGTGGATATCCCCCATTCTTCAACAGATATAATCAGCTTGATAATAATTTTTGAGAAGTTATTAATGTTCTCACTGGTGTTATAACCGGAAAAGTGCTGGAATTCTGCACTACCTATGCTGATGAGGACGGTCTCATAATAAGCGCGGGTTTTATATGATTCACCTGGGTAGTATAACCCATTAATCAGGTATCTCTGGAATATCTTCCATGGTTCATCCTTTCGCTGAATCTCAGAGTTTTCTAAAAGTAATATTATTTCTTTCTTTGGTAGTTTTTCGTAGGACTTGATATCATCATTGTCCTCTTCTCTAGCGATTGAAGCAAATGTATTGCTTCGCTTTTTAGCGGCCAAATATGCCTGTAGATGACCATATAATGGATTATCTTCTGGAATATCATCCAGATGTATAGACGGACCTACTGATGAATCTCCTTTATGAAATATCTTAGAGTTTATTAAACTCTTTTTTTCCGCTTGTATCACCGGAGAACTTGATGAGGATCCGTATGACGATCCTTAAGAATATGATTTACTAGGGGAAGATCTTCCCCTACCTCTGCCTCTGGTGGCCCATGAAAGGTCCATTATGCACAAATAACAAGTCAATTTATTCTGAGAAGTAATAATCCAACATATCATCCCTAACAGTTTCAGCATAATCATGAATAGAAAATTCATTATTAATCAGGTTATCACTGATTTCTTCAATTATCAATTTAATTATGAAACTTTTTAGGTCTCTATTTAATCTAACCACTTTAAGGATAGTAATTAATAATTCTTCATCGAGAGAAGTAGTATAGAAAATCATAATCAGTCTAAGTATTCCCGGGATAAAAAATCCGAAAGGGAATTATCAATTCCTTTTTTGTATTGAATTTCAAAATCAAAAGGCGCCAGTTGAGCTTGCCATCTAGCAAATATTAATTTAGACGCATTATGTTTGAAATCTTTGTCAAACATATATTTAACAGATTGAGCATCAGTTTTTATTAAAAAAATTTGATTATATAAATCGTCTTGAAATTTTTAAACACATTTAACAATAGTTAACATTTCATGAGCCACAGTAGCGTATTTCTTTTGGGCTTCGGTCCATTTACCAGAGTGAAATCTTATCAGGTATTCACTCTTATTGTTGGGATTCACTTGCTTTAAAATCCCACCGTAGCCAACGTTGGACGCATCTGTCTCAATACTTTTTTCCATGTAGGATTAGCAAGAGTTAAGCAAGGTAGAGACCTAACACGCTGTTTAATACTTTTGACAAACGTAGTATGCTGGTCAGTCCAAGGCTGCCTATGATCCTTTTTTAACCTGTCGTACAGAGGAGCTAGATCACGAGATAAACTTTTGTAGAAAGGAGATATATAATTCAAACTTCCCAAAAAACTTTGTAATTGAGTCCTGTCAGTAATAACATCAGGATATTTTGAAGCAAAATCAATCGCTCTTTGTATCGGGGTAATTTTTCCTTGGCAAATATTCTGGCCTAAAAATCGAACATTGTTTGGAATAGACTCATTTTTGGTTTTGAAATAACTAGGCCGTTTTGTATTACAATTTTCTTAAAAATATCAAGATGCTTAATATGCATCTCTAATGTTTTAGAAAATACTAATATGTCATCAATATAACGATGATAAAATCTAGATAAGGGTTAAAAATATCATTCATAATTTTCTGAAATTCAGAAGGGGCATTTTTTAAACCAAAAGACATGACGTTCCATTCATATTGACCAAATGGAACATTAAAAGTAGTTCTATAAGTATGCTCTTTAAAAATTTGAATTTGCCAATATCCTGATTTTAAATCGAATTTTGAAAATATATTGGCGTCATATATTCTAGATAGCAGATCTCTTTTATTGGGGATAGGGTATCTAAATCATTTCAGATGCTTATTCAAAGGTTTATAATTTATAACTAATCTAGGAATACCACGTTCCTTTTCTGCATCATTATTAACATAAAAGGCAGAACATGACCAAGGAGATTTTGAGGGTTTTATCAAACCCTTTTGTAACAAATTATCAATTTTATTTTTGCAGAATTCGACCAATTCAGCATTCATCTGGCAAGGTCGAGATTTAGTGGGGATATCATCCTCGGAGAAGTTTTCTTCGTAAGGAAGAGTTACAATATGCCTTTTTCGGTTCAAAAAGGCACTAGGGTGATCGTCGCAAACATCAACAGAAATCTGTTCAGCAATCAATTTAATCTTTTGTTGAACCTTAGCAGATTGTAAAGTATCGAATATATTCATGCTCAATATTTTTAATTGTAATGAATCAACATGCATTTGTTTCATATTAATCAAGGCATTAATATCTCTAGCGACGGGATCTGTAACAAAAAAATAACTTATCTTTTTATCTTGATAAGTAGCAAAATAACCCTGTGCATCTATGTTATTAAAAGGGTAAATAGCATTAATAAAAGGGTTTCCAAGTATAATCGGAGGGTATAACTGGTTTTTTTACCAAAAAGAAGAAATGAGGAATACAGACTCTATTTTGGAAAATACGAGTATTTGTTAATTTATACTCTATATCTAAAGCATGGCCAGAAGAAGATTTTACCAAATGAGTAGTCTTTTGAAAATATTTAGTAGGAACAAGACCCTCTTGAATACAACTTACATCTGCTCCACTATCAATCATTTCTACATTAGTTAGAGAGAAACTATTATCAATCAAGATAGTACATTTAATGTACCACTTAAGAGCCGTAACAACCTGCATCATTCCTAAAAACATATCAGAATTTTTATTAATCGAATCAATCTTATCAGAAATTTCTTTTCCCTTTTCATTTGAAAATTCGGAAATTCCTTTAGCCGAAAAATCAGTTGGAAAATCAGTTAGAGAATTATTTTTCTCAATTTGAGTAATCCTGTGATGACCCAAAGGGTCATCACCGTAATTCTTCTCTGTTCTGTGCTTCTGAGGCCTTGAAAACCTTGCTATTAGTTGCCTCGATTTGCGTGCACAGTCCGGGCGCGTAGCCGGAAAGCTTTTATGTTGAAATATGCGAATTATGTGAAAACTTTGATGAATTTTGATATTAATATGCATAATATTGACTTCGGTCAACATTTTGGGTAAACAGACCCAAACCTGTGATTCGACGGTCCCAGAGGGTTCGTAGAAAAATATGGGACTTGGGAGTGTGCCCGGAATCAAATTCCGAGGTCCCAAACCCGAGAAATGAATTTTTGTGTGAAATTGTTTTCTGAAATTAATTAAGGAAAAGGAAGAAGATAATTGATCAGAAAACTGTGGTATCGGGCTCGTATTTTGGTTCCGACGCCCGGTACGAGTCTTAAATATGTTTTAAGCACTATCTGTAAAGTTTGGCTAAAAACGGACGTCATATGACGTGTTTCGGACTTAAAATGGGGAATTTGAGTTTTATGAAAGTTGAAAGAAAATCATGTGTTTCGAGGCTTGATCCTATGTATATGATGTCATTTTTGGCGATTTGATCGCACGAGTAAGTCTGTAAGGTGTTTTCGAGATCATATGAATGTTTGGTTTGGAGCCCCGAGGGCTCGAATGAGTTTTGAGTGGGGCCCGGGTGGTCTTAGGCTTAAAAATATATAGGTTCAGATGTTGCTGGCCCCAGTGCGGCCGCGGTCATTTCCGCGCGGTCCGCGCTGGCAGCCACGCGGCCGCGGTGCTTTTCTGTGTGGTCCGCGTGGTGGAGTTCAGAGGGTCGACTAGCGCGGCCGCGCACCAAATCAGTGCGGTCCGCGCTGGGTGGGTTCAGAGAAAGCCCACTTCTTTCCCTCCCTCGGCGCGACCGCGGTGCATTTCTGCGCAGTCCACGCCAGCCCCCAGCAAAAGTATATATGTTCGGGACTTCAGTCATTTTTTTCCACTTTTCAAAAACCCAAAACCTAAGAGGCGATTTTCCAAACAACTTTTCTTCTCCAAAACCATTGGTAAGTGATTTCTAACTTAATTTCTTCACTTCTTAACATCTTTTAACATGATTTCAACTTCAACTCAAAGATTTTCACGGGGAAATTGGGTGTTTTGGGTAGAACCTAGGTTTTTTACAAATTGAGAAGTAGGACCTCAATTTGGGGTCCGATTTCAAAACAAAACATATATTTGGATTCGTGAGAGAATGGGTAACCGGGTTTTGGTCCGAACCTCGAGTTTCGACCACGTGGGTCTGGGGGTATTTTTCACCTTTTTGGGAAAAACCTTGTAAAAACTATTTTTATGAATTGGGGTTAGTTCCAATAGTAATTATTAATGCATTCAAGCAATTTGTGACTAGATTCGAGCGGTTGGGTGGTGAATTCGAGGGGTAAAGCTATTCTAGAAGCGTGAGTTGAGTTTGGAGCATTCGAGGTAAGTGGCTTGTCTAACCTTGTGTGGGGGCCAATCCCCTTAGGATGTGCTATATTTGATAATTGAAATGCCATGTACGTGAGGTGACGAGCGCGCACTTGAGCTAATTGTTAAAAATCCAGTTTTTCCTTAAGTATTTCAATTGAGTTCTTTTCTTGTTTTATTCTACTTGTGAATTTAGCATGTTGCTAGTCTAGAAAGTCATGTTTAGTTGACTTAATTGCCTATTTGCTTGAATTGCATTACGTGAAGCATGTTAGGCTACAAGTAAATGTATACTTGGTACGAAATTAGCGTTTAATTTAATATTCTTGGGTTACTGCTCTGTGTTTTAAATTGGGACTACGGGTGAGATTCCCCCTGCACATTTACTTTGGGACTACGGGTTAGATTCCCGGGAGATCCCCGGCACATATATTGAGGATACCGAGAGATCCTCGGGATACCAAGAGATCCCTAGCACATATTGAGGATACCAAGAGATCCTCGGGATACCAAGAGATCTCTGGCTTATATTGAGGATACCGAGAGATCCTAGGGATACCAAGAGGTCCCTAGTACATGTCGAGGATACTAATAGATCCTCGGGATACTTAGAGATACCCGGTTACTTTCCTTATAGTTTGCTTTCATCATTGTTTCCGTTATTGTACTCTTATTATCCTGCATAGATTCTTACAGTAGGTTCTCAATTGCACTACTTATCTTATCCTGCCATCTTTTATATTTTATTTAACCTCAGTAGGGCCCTGACCTTCCTCCTCACTACCCAACCGAGGTTAGGCTTGGCACTTACTGAGTACCGTTGTGGTGTACTCATGCCTCTTCTGCGCATGTTTTTTTTCATGTGCAGATCCAGGTACCTCTACTCACGCGCACTATCAGTGAGGCAGGAGGACTACGGAGACTTCGAGGTAGATCTACTGCGTCCGCAGACCGACGAGTCTCTCTCTTTATTCTATCTTTAGTACTTAGTTCTCTTTCCTACCGTTTGTTAGATATTCTGGAGTTTGGAGCCTCACTATATATTTCTGTAGCCTGTGTTTTCCCGTGAGTTTTCGGGTTTTGGGATTTGTTTTAGTCTTAAGATATTGAGTCGTATATGCCGAGCGGCATTCAGTACAATTTCCTTTTTAGATAATTAAATATGGTATTCTATTTTTCCGCAATTATTATGTTTCCGCAAGTGTTAGGCTTACCTGGTCACGGAGACTAGGTACCGTCATGACATGTTCACGATTGGTGAACTAGGGTCGTGACAAGTTGGTATCAGAGCTCTAGGTTCATAGGAGTCACGGAACACAAGCCAGTTTATTAGAGTCTCGCTGATCGGTATGGAGACGTCTGTACTTATCGACGAGAGGCTATATAACTGTTTAGGAAAAATTCTTCACTTCATTGATCTCCTTGTCGTGCAATATTTTTGACATCAATTCTAAACTTCTATCTTCTATTCTCTCACAGATGGTGAGGACACATGCTACTCGGGACGATCAGGCACCTGCACCCCCTCCTACAGCCGTCAGAGGCAGGGGTCGGGGCAGAGGCTGCGGACGCACACGGGGTATAGCCAGAGCACCTGCGCGAGCTGCCGCTGAGCTACCGCTAGCAGATCCAGCTGGAGTTTAGGCACCCGATACGCCTACAACCACTACTACTCCAGCCCTTCAGGAGACATTGGCACAGTTTATGAGTATGTACACCACGCTGGCTCAGGCAGGGTTGCTTCCCCTTGCTGCAGCCACATCCCAGGCCGGGGGAGGGGCACAGACTCCCGCCGCCCGCACTCCTGAGCAGCGAGTGCAGGTTGAGCAGGTCCCAGAGATCATTCCTGTATAGACTGCAGTACCAGTTCAGCCCGAGGATGGGGCAGCTGCTTCTGAGGATGAGCAGCGGAGACTCAAGAGGTTTAAGAAGTATGATCCTACGGTTTTCAGTGGACTAGCGACAGATGATGCCTTGGGATTTCTGGAGGATTGCCACCGTATTCTTCGCACTATGGGTATTACCGGATCGAGCAGGGTTTCCTTCACTGCTTTCCAACTTCAGGGAGCCGCCTATGAGTGGTGGCGCACCTATGAGTTAGACAGTCCAGACGAGGCTGCTTCACTGACTTGGACCCAGTTCTCAGACATGTTTTTGAGAGAGTTCGTCCCTCAGAGCCTCAGGGATGCATGGCGTGCAGAGTTTGAGCATTTGCGCCAGGGTGCTATGACTATTTCAGAGTATGCTATCCGTTACACCAGATTGGCTAGGCATGCACCAGCCTTGGTTGCTACTGTCCACGAGAGGGTTCGCCGGTTCATTGAGGGGCTTATTCCTCCCATCAGATCTAGCATGGCTCGTGAGTTGGAGATGGACATTTCTTATCAGCAGGTGGTGAGCATTCCTAGGAGGATTGAGGGTATGCATGCTAGGGATAGAGAGGAGAGGGAGGCCAAGAGGTCTCATAAGTCGGGCCATTATTCTGGTGCCCGTACCCCAGCTGCAGGTCGTCATGGTAGGGGCTATATGAGTCGCCCCATTCATTCAGCTCTTCCAGCATCCAGCAATGCTCCAACTCCTCCCAGATCTCAGGAGCCATATTATGCACCTCCAATATCTAGCGCGCCTCCTACGTGGGGTGCTTTCAGAGGCCAGTCTAGCATACCTGGCCCTAGCCATTCACAGCCACCACATCCTCCCAGAGCTTGTTTTGAGTGTGGTGACACATGCCACGTGGTGAGGGATTGCCCTAGACTTGGGAGGGGTGCACCTCCACACACTTCTCAGCCACAGCGTGACCCGTAGAGTTCTCAGGCTATGGTTACAGCTCCAGTTGCTACCCCACCTACTCAGCTAGCTAGAGGTGGAGGTCGGGGAGGTAGAGGTCGCCCTAGAGGGGGAGGCCAGGCCAGATATTATGCCATTCCTGCTCGTACCGAGGTTGTTGCCTCCGATTCCGTTATCACAGGTATTATACTGGTTTGTCACATAGATGCATCGGTTCTATTCGATCCAGGCTCCATTTATTCTTATGTGTCTTCTTATTTCACTCCGCATTTGGGTGTAGCCCGAGATTCCTTGAGTTCTCCTGTTTATGTATCTACTCATGTGGGAGATTTTATTGTTGTGGACCGCGTTTATCGGTCGTGTTTGGTCACTATTCGTGGTTTTGATACCAGAGCAGATCTATTGTTACTCAACATGGTTGATTTTGATATTATTCTGGGCATGGACTGGTTGTCGCCCCATTATGCTATTCTTGATTGTCACGCCAAGACCGTGACACTAGCTATGCCAAGTATTATGCGTGTTGAGTGGAGTGGTACTTTAGATCACACTCCCAGTAGAGTTATATCTTTTCTTAAAGCTCATCGTATGGTTGGAAAGGGGTGTGTCGCGTATTTAGCTTATGTGAGAGACGTCAAGTATTGATACTCCTTCAGTTGATTCAGTTCCAGTAGTGTGGGATTTTCCCGATGTGTTTCTAGCTGATCTTCCAGGCATGCCGCCTGATAGAGATATTGATTTTTGTATTGATCTGTTGTCGGGCACTCAACCCATTTCTATTCCCCCATATCGTATGGCTCCTCCTGAGTTGAAGGAGTTGAAGTATCAGTTGCAAGAATTGCTTGATAAGGGTTTTATTCGGCCTAGTGTATCGCCTTGGGGTGCTCCTGTCTTGTTTGTAAAGAAAAAGGATGGTTCTATGTGTATGTGTATTGATTATCGCCAGTTGAACAAAGCTACAGTTAAGAACCGTTATTCTTTGCCTAGTATCGATGATCTGTTTGACCAGCTTCAGGGCGCACGGGTGTTTTCTAAGATTGATTTGCGCTCAGGTTACCATCAGTTGAAGTTTCGAGAACCAGATATCCCGAAGACCGCATTCAGGACTCGGTATGGCCATTACGAGTTCCTTGTTATGTCATTTGGGCTGACCAATGCCCAGCAGCCTTTATACATTTGATGCACAGTGTGTTCCGGCCATATTTTGACTCGTTCGTCATTGTCTTTATTGATGATATTCTGGTGTATTCCCGGAGTCGGGAAGATCATGAGCAGCACCTGGGAACTGTGCTTCAGACTTTGAAAGAGAAGAAGTTATATGCTAAGTTCTCGAAATGTGAGTTTTGGTTGGATTCAGTGGCATTCTTAGGCCACGTGATTTCGAGTGAAGGTATTTAGGTGGATCCGAAGAAGGTAGAGGCCGTGCAGAGTTGGCCCAGACCATCCTCATCTATCGAGATCCGCAGTTTCCTCGGTTTGGCTAGCTACTACCGTCGTTTTGTGGAGGGGTTTTCATCAATTGCAGCCACTATGACCAGGTTGACCCAGAAGGGTGCTCCATTTTAGTGGACGGAACAGTGTGAGGCGAGCTTTCATAAGCTCAAGACAGCCTTGACCATAGCCCCAATTTTGATACTGCCTACAGGTTTGGGGCCTTATACAGTCTATTACGATGCCTCGAGGGTTGGCCTCGGAGCGGTGTTGATGCAGGATGGTAGGGTGATTGCCTACGCGTCCATACAGTTGAAGATACATGAGAAGAACTACCCTGTTCACGACCTTGAGTTAGCCTCCATTGTTCACGCCCTAAAGATTTGGCGCCATTACTTATATGGTGTGACGTGTGAGGTGTTCACGGATCATAAGAGTCTTCAGAATTTGTTCAAGCAAAAGGAGTTGAATTTGAGGCAGAGGAGGTGGTTGGAATTGTTGAAAGATTATGACATCACTTTCTTATATCACCCGGGAAAGGCCAATGTGGTGGTCGATGCCTTGAGTAGGAAGTCAGCCAGTGCAGTCTTGCTTATATCTCGGTCGGTGAGAGACCGCTTGCTTTGGACGTTCAGGATTTGGCAAATCAGTTTGTGAGGTTGGACATTTCTGAGCCTAGTCGAGTATTAGCTTGCACGGTCGCTCCTTCTTCGTTATTGGAGCATATCCGTGATCGGCAGTTTGATGATCCCCATTTGTGTGACTTGAGAGACACGGTACAGCGTGGAGGTGCCAAGAAAGTAACCTTGGGAGATGATGGTGTATTGAGATTGCAGGGTCGAGTTTGTGTGCCTAACGTGGATGGGCTTCGGGAATTGATTTTAGAGGAGGCTCATAGCTCCCGGTACTCTATTCATCCGGGCGCCGTGAAGATGTATCAGGATTTGCGGCAACATTATTGGTGGTGTAGAATGAAGAAAGATATTGTAGCATATGTGGCACGGTGTTTGAATCGTCAACAGGTTAAGTATGAGCATCAGAGACCTGGTAGGTCGTTTCAGAGGATTGAGCTTCCCGAGTGGAAGTGGGAGCGAATCACTATGGACTTCGTTACTGGACTTCCGTTGACTCAGAAGAAGTTTGACGTGGTTTGGGTTATTGTTGATAGGCTGACCAAGTCAGCACATTTTATTCCCGTTGCAGCCACCTATTCATCCGAGAGATTAGCTGAGATTTACATCAGGGAGATCATCCGCCTTCATAGGGTGCCCATATCTATCATTTCAGACCGGGGTCCGCAGTTTACCTCGCATTTCTGGAGAGCAGTTGAGCGAGATTTAGGCACCCAGGTGCAGTTGAGCACATCATTTCATCCCCAGACGGACGGTCAGTCCGAGAGGACTATTCAGATTCTTGAAGATATGCTCTGAGCCTGTGTTATTGATTTTGGAGGCTCGTGGGACTAGTTTTTGCCTTTAGCGGAGTTTGCTTACAACAACATCTATCAGTCCATTATTCAGATGGCACCGTATGAGGCTTTATATGGGAGACGGTGTAGATCACCAGTTGGATGGTTTGTGCCGGGAGAGGCTCGATTATTGGGTACTGATTTGGTTCAGGAGGCCTTGGATAAAGTCCGGATTATTTAGGATAGACTTCGTACAACTCAGTCTAGACAGAAGAGTTATGCAGACCGCAAGGTCAGAGATGTTGCTTTCATGGTTGGTGAGCGGGTATTGCTCCGTGTATCACCTATGAAGGGCGTGATGAGATTTGGGAAGAAGGGCAAGCTCAGCCCTAGGTTCATCGGTCCATTTGAGATTCTTTATCGTGTGGGAGAGGTGGCTTATAGACTTTCCTTGCCACCTAGCTTGTCAGTTGTGCATCCCGTGTTTCATGTATCTATGCTCCGGAAGTATCACGGCGATCCATCGCACGTGTTGGATTTCAGCACTGTCCAATTGGACAAGGATCTGTCATATGAGGAGGAGCCGGTGGCTATTCTAGACCGGCAGGTTCGACAGTTGAGGTCGAAAAGTTTTCCTTCAGTGCGTGTTCAGTGGAGAGGTCAGCCTCCTGAGGCATCGACCTGGGAGTCCGAGTCTGATATGCGGAGCCGTTATCCTCATTTATTTCCCGACTCAGGTACTTCTTTCTTTTGCCCGTTCGAGGACGAACGGTTGTTTTAGAGGTGGAGAATGTGACGACCCAAAGGGTCATCACCGTAATTCTTCCTTGTTTTGTGCTTCCGAGGCCTTGAAAACCTCGCTGTTAGTTACCTCGATTTACGTGTGCTGTCCGGGCGCATAGCCAGAAAGCTTTTATGTTGAAATATGCGAATTATGTGAAAAATTTGATGAATTTTGATATTAATATGCATAATATTGACTTCGGTCAACATGTTGGGTAAACGGACCCGGACCTGTGATTCAACCGTCCCGGAGGGTCCCTAGAAAAATATGGGACTTGGGAGTGTGCCCGGAATCAAATTCCGAGATCCCAAGCCCGAGAAATGAATTTTTGTGTGAAATTGTTTTCTAAAATTAATTATGGAAAAGGAAGAAGAAAATTGATCAGAAAACTGTGGTATCGGGCTCGTATTTTGGTTCCGACGCCCGGTACGAGTCTTAAATATGTTTTAAGCACTATTTGTGCGGTCCGTGTGGTGGAGTTCAGAGGGTCGACCAGCGCGGCCGCGCACCAAATCAGTGCGGTCCGCGCAGGGTGGGTTCAGAGAAAGCCCACTTCTTCCCTCCCTCGGCGGGACCGCGGTGCATTTCTGTGTGGTCCGCGCCAGCCCCCAGCAAAAGTATATATATTCGGGACTTCGGTCATTTTTTTCCACTTTTCAAAAACCCAAAACCTAAGAGGCGATTTTCCAAACAACGTTTCTTCTCCAAAACCATTGGTAAGTGATTTCTAACTTAATTTCTTCACTTCTTAACATCTTTTAACATGATTTCAACTTCAAATCAAAGATTTTCATGGGGAAATTAGGTATTTTGGGTAGAACCTAGGTTTTCTACAAATTGAGAAGTTGGACCTCAATTTGGGGTCCGATTTCAAAACAAAACATATATTTGGATTCGTGGGAGAATGGGTAACCGGGTTTTGGTCCGAACCTCGAGTTTCGACCACGTGGGTCCAAGGGTAATTTTTACCTTTTGGGAAAAACCTTGTAAAAACTATTTTTATGAATTGGGGTTAGTTCCAATAGTAATTATTAATGCATTCAAGCAATTTGTGACTAGATTCGAGCGGTTGGGTGGTGAATTCGAGGGGTAAAGCTATTCTAGAAGCGTGAGTTGAGTTTGGAGCATTCGAGGTAAGTGGCTTGTCTAACCTTGTGTGGGGGACCATTCCCCTTAGGATGTGCTATATTTGATAATTGAAATGCCATGAACGTGAGGTGACGAGCGCGCACTTGAGCTAATTGTTAAAAATCCGGTTTTTCCTTAAGTATTTCAATTGAGTTCTTTTCTTGTTTTATTCTACTTGTGAATTTAGCATGTTGCTAGTCTAGAAAGACATGTTTAGTTGACTTAATTGCGTATTTGCTTAAATTGCCTGAATTGCATTACGTGAAGCATGTTAGGCTAGAAGTAAATGTTTACTTGGTACAAAATTAGCGTTTAATTTAATATTCTTGTGTTGCTGCTCTGTGTTTTAAATTGGGAATACGGGTTAGATTCCCGGGAGATTCCCCCTGCACATTTACTTTGGGACTACGGGTTAGATTCCCGGGAGATCCCCCGCACATATATTGAGGATACCGAGAGATCCTCGGGATACCAAGAGATCCCTAGTACATATTGAGGATACCAAGAGATCCTCGGGATACCAAGAGATCCCTGGCTTATATTGAGGATACCGAGAGATCCTCGGGATACCAAGAGATCCCTAGTACATGTCGAGGATACTAAGAGATCCTCGGGATACTTAGAGATCCCCGGTTACTTTCCTTATGGTTTGCTTTCATCATTGTTTCCGTTATTGTACTCTTATTATCCTGCATAGATTCTTACTGTAGGTTCTCAATTGCACTGTTTATCTTATCCTGCCATCTTTATATTTTATTTAACCTCAGTAGGGCCCTGACCTTCCTCATCACTACCCAACCGAGGTTAGGCTTGGCACTTACTATGTACCGTTGTGGTGTACTCACGCCTCTTCTATGCATGTTTTTTTTCATGTGCGGATCTAGGTACCTCTACTCAGGCGCACTATCAGTGAGGCAGGAGGACTACGGAGACTTCGAGGTAGATCTGCTGTGTCCGCAGACCGACGAGTCTCCCTCTTTATTCTATCTTTAGTACTTAGTTCTCTTTCCTTCCGTTTGTTAGATATTCTGGAGTTTGGAGCCTCACTATACATTTTTGTAGCCTGTGTTTTCCTGTGAGTTTCCGGGTTTTGGGATTTGTTTTAGTCTTGAGATATTGAGTCGTATATGCCGAGCGGCATTCAGTACAATTTCCTTTTTAGATAATTAAATATGGTATTCTATTTTTCCGCAATTATTATGTTTCCGCAAGTGTTAGGCTTACCTGTTCACGGAGACTAGGTGCTGTCATGACATGTTCACGGTTGGTGAACTAGGGTCGTGACACTACCGTTGTAGTGGGGTCCTGTTATGGAGTCCTTGGCGGCTTCACTATTTTCCACTATTTCTTTCTTCTACTTTGTCCATCGTTTGTAGGAAATCTTCCACTTCTTTGATTTTTTTATCAGACAATATCATTTCTGTCATCATAGGTTGAGAATCTTCCTCTACATCGTCGTTGCTTGTTTCACTTTGCATCGATGTGTCTGATTTTCACATTGGCTTAAAGTTTGAAGCAAATTTCTTTTCACTTCTTCCAGATATTGGTTTATTAAATCAGTTTTATCTCCATCTTGAATGGAGATTCTCCTAGCAATATGCTTGACTGAGCTATCATCAAATATTTTCTTCTGGGGAGTGGTCGCGTATAACTGGATCTGTACTTTAATGGAATCCAATAATTCTTGACCGTATAACAATTTTGTTTTGGGATCATTCTTCATTAACTTATCCCAAAAATTATTTTAAAAGACCCTATATAAGCAAGGGATCTGTTCTTCAGTAAACCCCAATTCGGGGGTCCATTTATGAATCCACGAAATAGAGAATTCAATGAAGAAGTATATCTGATCAATTTTTTCTAAATAACAGATATGATCTATATGATATAAATCAGTTAAAAACGGAGAAGTTTTTGTCCATTCTTTGTATAACTTAAGAAATGGCTCAGGCAAGATCTTTGTTGTGGGGCCGTGATATGACCACCAATTCAGAAACCAATTAGGGATAGGTCCTGCAAATATCTTTGCACATATTTTAATAAACCTTTAAATGAAGATATGAAACTTTCATGGTATTAGAGCCTAGGAACTTTCATGGTAAATATGTAATAGATATGAAATATTCAACATAGATATGAAGCTTTTGGAATTGATCTGGGAGAAACAAGTACTAAAAGTACTAGACTTGAAGGGGTAGATATACCTCAAAACCTTGATTTATTAAATAAATGGATTGTTCCTAAAGTTTCTATAAAAACCATTTATGATTATGGTTGGTTTGATAAACTTTCTTCAAAACAATTGATAAAAACGACTGAACAGTCTTTGGCGTTAAATTCTTCTGAACAAACTATTCGTTTGTTAAAAAACACGATATTGACTTATACAAACATCATTATCATTACTTGCATATTGGTATGGTTCAAATTGCGTATAAACCTTTAACCCTTAAAGGGTTATGTCACGACCCAATTCCCGAACCTGGTCGTGATGGCGCGTCTCATGAAGACAAGGCCAGCCATTCAACCCAATTCATCCTTTTAAGACAATTAATTAACACAATTATAGTATAAACATGGTTTAATAATATCCAATAGCGGAAAGTATAGATAAAATATGGAAATCCAACCAAACTCAGTCCTAACCGGGGTGTCACAAGTCATGAGCTACTACAGAGTTTACTAAAATTCTACAAAGTATGGAATTAGGAACAAAGTCTGAAGATATCATAAATAACAGAAGATAAGGGAGAAAACGGGTATGCGAACGCCATGCAGCTACCTCGATAACTCTGATGAAAACTGAACAGCAGAAAACTCGCTCTATGCCTCAGGAATACCTGTACCTACATACATGGTGCAGGGAGTAATGTGAGTACTCCGACCCAGTGAGTAATAAATATAAATAATGACTGAAGGTAAGAAAACACGTTAAGGCACACAACATTCTATACAGAAGCAGTGAAATCATTTAAAATAACAATTCAGTGAAATATCATGTGAAATTTCTTTTAAACCAGTAAAACAAGTAATTTGGTAGTAAAATGACAAGTAGGGCTCAATATCAAAACAACAAGTAGAAATCTGCCCCTCGGGCTCAGTATCAAAATAACAAGTAGAAATCTGCCCCTCAGGCTCAGTATCAAAATAGTAATTAGAAATCTGCGCCTCGGGCTCAGTATCAAAATAATAAGTAGAAATCGGCCCCTCGGGCTCAGTATCTCAGAACAGTATCAGCCCCTCAGGCTCAGAACAGTATGAAGCAACTAGTCAATGAAATAAGAGCACATAATTATTATGGCAGATAATGCAGATAAGGAATAAATGCATGAGTGCAATGCAATGCATATGATGGTACCCTCTGGTACCCACTGCAGCGTGCAGCCTGAGCCATCCATATTTATTTATCATCGACGGCGCTCACTGGGGGTGTGTACAGACTCCGGAGGGGCTCCTACAGCCCAAGTGCAATATCAAGCCATCTCGTGGCATCAAATCTAGGCCCTCGGCCTCATATCAATATCAGTATAATCACCCAGGCTCTCGGCCTCAATATCAATGTAATCAACTAGGCTCTCGGCCTCAATATCAATGTAATCAACTAGGCTCTCGGCCTCAATATCAATATAACATTGCTGCGGCGCGCAGCCCGATCCATGCTCAGTCCAGAAATGATCATAAACCCCTTGGGTATTCGTAAAACAATAGTTCTCAGCCCGAAATATCATTTAGAAATATCATTTAAGTTTTCAAATCTTAGAAAGATGGCTGAGTTTGCAAAACAGTATTTAAAACCTTGGACTGAGATCAAATGATATGCAAAATATGCGAAAATAGTGATATCAATCCCTGAAGGATTCAAATAGTTGGCAAGAAGCCCAAATGTAACAATCAAATCTAAGTAAGGATGATTCTCAATTTAGTTCAAGTAGAAAACACGGTAAAAACATCTCTCGGGACGGACCAAGTCACAATCCCCAATAGTGCTCTACCCCACGCCCGTTATCCGGCGTGCAAGTCACCTCAATATAGCGTTATGATGTGAAATTCCGGGGTTTCAAACCCTCAGGACATCATTTACATCAATTACTCACCTCAAACTGGCTATTTCTTTAATTCGCAACGCCTTTGCCCCCCGAATTGGCCTCTTCGTGCGTCGAATCTATCCAAAATTAGAACGAATATGTCACATTATGCTGTAGGAACAATGCCCCATCGAAAATAACTGAAAAACATCAAAATCCCGAAATTTGGCAAAACCCGAGCCCCGAGACCACTTTTCGAAATTCAGAAAAATTAACATCAATGGATTCCTTATCTCGCCACGAGTCTATACATATAAAATTTACCAAAATCGGACATCAACTTGACCCTCAAATCTTCAAATCTTATTTTCAAATCCCTATGCCTAAATCCCCAATTTACTCCACAAAAATATGTAATCTAGTCGGATTATTTGATGATAATTCAATATTATGGAGTAGAAATGATCACAAGTGACTTACCTCAAGATTTCCCATGATTTCTTGCTCAAAAATCGCCCAAATCCCTATTTTTTCACCAAAAAAACGTGAAAATGAGCAAAGAAAACCAGAACAACATTAATAACCCGAATCTGGTCGCTAAAAGACCCATTCCCGTCGCTAAAAGTCCCAAATCTGGTCGCTAAAGGTGCACACCAGAACCCTCTGCACCAGCAATATTTATTTTCACTAAAAAGGCTCTAACTCCACCATACGAACTCGGAATTCGATGATTCTTGTTCCTATGAGTCACAAATAATGATATGAACATAGTCCTTCAATCGAAAATCAATTCGGAGTTCGTTTGCTCAGTGCGATATCCATTTCGCTCGTTAAACAATTAACTCATGTTTCGCGTCAAAAACCCAATCGCGACTTGATGATATTAGACCAAACTTTCCAGATCACTCCTATAATTCATTATTTAAATTCTGAAAATCTCAAAATAAAATTTCGATCTCTAGAACTAAAAATGGACCTTTGGATCATTACGTGCTTATGCTCAAAACGGCAAAAATCTTCCAAAACTTATCCGAGCCTCATGTGACCCCGACCAAACATGCCAACACACCTCATAACATCATTCAAACTTTTTCAAATGAACAAAACACCTCAAACAACATCAAAACCATCAATTCACATCGAATTCAAGCCTAAGTTTTCTAAAAACTTCCGAAATACGCATTTGATAAAAAACCCGACCAAATCACCTCCGAATGACATGAAATTTTGCACACACATCCCAAATCACATAATGAAGCTACAGCAACTTTCGGAATTCCATTCTGACCCTTGGATCAAAATCTTTCCTATCAACCGGAAATCGCTAAAATACTACTTTCGCCAATTCAAGCCAAATTCCACACCAGACCTCCAAAACCAATTCCGATCGCGCTCCTAAGTCATAAATTACCTAATGGAGCTAGAAAAATCATAAAAATTCCGATCTAAGATCATTTACACATAAGTCAACGTCTGGTTGACTTTTTCAAAACAAACCTTCCTTAAAGAGACTAAGTGTCTCATTTCCTACTAAAACCAATCCAAATCAACTCGTTCACACCCAACACTGATAATGAAGCATAAAGAAATAGGAAATGGGGAAAACGGGGCGGTAACTCACGAGACCACGGGTCGGGTCGTCACATCCTCCACAACTTAAACAAACGCTCGTCCTCGAGCGTACCCAGATTTTTCCTAGAAACCAACCAATAGCTGAACGACCTTACCAAGAATATACTCGTGGGTGATCCCACACTACCCCATCTTGCATAGGTTCGATAACACAACATAGCTGAAATTTCACAATCCATCTGGTCCATAAACCATAGAAGCACACTGCACCTTCCGAAATCATACACAAGATTAGAACCTTACATCTATATTCAGAATAAGCCCGAACCAGCTGTAATAACCGATACCTGCAACCTCAGGTGCAATTACATGATAGACCACATAACTCAAACGTTTGTAATGATAACTTATAATCACAGCAGTTGCACATAACACCCGAATACCGATAGAAAAATTCTTATCAACTAAAGTGACATCTCAACACTTTTACATACTACCAATGCTAACTAAATCACGCGGTAAGCCATTACCATTTTCCATATCAACCATTAATGAAGCCATTTCTCCTTTGGCAAATGCTACATCAAATTTCTGAGCTGAAGCTCGATATTATCCTTCCAACATGCTGAAATCTAATCTGTTCGTATTCATTAATGATCCCACTGATCTCTTCTAATCTAACACATTATTCTAGTGATATGACACATCAATACAGGTCTAAGCCACCACTCGCACAATACGCATGCCAATAAGCAACAGTTCGAGCATACTCAATTCATGAAAATGACTCAAACAAAAGAGTTGTACCTCAAGCTCACCAGTACCACCACAACACAAGGCTGAGAACCCGTCTCACATCATAGAAATATAACACACGAATCTAACCCAGAAGGTCATATCTCCACATAGCTTCGCTGCCATGCGCGACCCTATCCAGACACTAGTTCACATGAGACACCACAAGTCACCATGCTCAAAATCATCAACCAAGCACAATTTGATATCTAGTACCACCAGTGAATCCCTATACCCACGGAGAAGTAAATAATACAATGCCATACCGGAAAACCTCACTATTGCGCCATCCGGTTACCCCAAAAAGGAAGAATACCTTAAAGAAAAGAGCCGCTTTGCAAGTTCCACAAGTACCACCCTAACAATATGCTATGGGCTCGTCAATCACAGTGGAACCAAGATATATGAATAGAACAATAATAACCGGCTCTTCTATAGCTCACATTGACATCAACCTCATGAGCAACTTAGCTGCCAATAACATAATCCACCTGGCATGATCACAGACCTCCAGTCCAAGCATATCATATAGAAGCAATCTAACAAGTACACATGTATATGCTAACTGAAACAAGATTCTCATTCTCCTTGACTGGAATAAATAACACTCTATATTGTAGGCATGAGCAAACTGTGTTGTCATAGCTCAAATTAGCAAGTTAACACAGAATTAGTAATTACCAAGTTTGTTCTGGAATTTAGCATCTTGGAAATCTCAAATATAGTCGAGATAGTTCTTAACAGAGTTACGAATACGAGAAACATTATACCTTAGCCCAATATCCCACTCTAGGCATATCATAGCCTACGTATCTTCCGAGCATGAATATTAGCTCGGTGCTTGCACACAGGTTCAACCCTCACCTATATTCGCACTCACAACGCATAGTTATCACCATCAATTAGCTCAACTAGTGCATCCAAAGAGTTTAGATAAGACACTCACCTCAAACATGCCACAATCCCGAAATAGTATATTTTTGAGAATTCCCCGTCTCCAAATTCCTAGATTACATAAATCACCGTAACTGATCACAACCTCAGCACTCAATGATTGACACATCCCTCAAGTACAATCATTTCATGATAATTATTCTCAAAATTTTCCTACAATACATAGCAAGATCGAAATATTGACAGTCGATCAACCAAGTGGGTGTTGAAATACCAATAGACATTTGTTGGTTAAAATATAGTGTGCACCCTTCTAAGGTCTTACCGAGCAGTTATAACATTCATCTAAATACCTGAAACTGACTATTCCATCCAGAACTCGTGGCCTTCCCTTCAAGAATGAACTGCCACGTTGCACATGAAAATATTAATCATGTACCACACACCACGTCTATCATGCCATCTTGTTACAAACACAAAATCTCATTAGAAATTTCTGGGCTATAGGAAAATTACATTCTGGCAGTTAGAAATCTTCTATTTGCTCCCATTTAGGAGGAGTTTGTAATATACAATATGTTCCGCACACTGGTAGAAGATATCTGGCTCGAACTATGGTAAAAAACATCAAGAAAACTTTCAAATCTGCTCACACATACCCAAGTTATCAAAACGGAATTCCTCTGGCTTGACCAGGCCATGTAGGTCACCAACCCAAAAATATTATCATAAAACATCTGGAAAGCATCACAATATACGGTATATGAATCTGAAGCTGATGGCAAAACCAACACTGGAGCTGTGGTCAAAGATGTCTTGAGCTTCTGAAAGCTCTTCTCACATTTGTCCGACCATACAAACGGTGCACCCTTCTGAGTCAACTTGGTCAAGGGCGATGCAATGGATGAAAAATCCCTCACAACTGGGATAGAATCAATACTAGGAGTCTCAGCTCCAACATCTAGCACAAACGCTAGATATGATAGACAACCCTTCCCAACTATACGCTGGGCTTTCAAGAAAGAAATTACTCTGCTAGGAACATAATCAGTCATACCACACCACTCGATCTGCGGTACACCTGGCATAGCCAAAGTAACTGTCTTAGCATGACAGTCTAGAATAACATGACATAGAAATAACCAATCCATGCCCAATATAACATCAAAGTCCACCATGCTCAATATCAATAGATCAACTCGGGTCTCCAGACCCTCAATAATCACAACACATGACCGGTACACACGGTCCACAACAACAGTATCGCCCACTGGGGTAGATACATGAACAGGTAAAGAAGGAAACTCTCGGGGCGTACCCAAATAATGAGCAAAATATGAGGACACATAAGAATAGGTGGAACCGGGATCGAATAATACAGAGGCATCTCTGTGGCAGACTGGACAATTCCTGTAATGACAGCATTTGAAGCAATAGCATAAAAAAAACAGGCCCTTCCACCGCCTAATCGACCTTAATCCCCGTAAGCAATAACCGACTCACCAACATGCCTCAAACTGGAACCAATATAGCACAAAATCGTGCAATCAACTTATTTAATAGCAAACTCCCCAACTTGGCTCAAAAACATAGATCAAAACGCACTCAATAAATCATAACGCACATACTCTATTATTGCTGTAATACCATAGTGAGATTGAACTCACTCCTTCATAAGCTTGTGGAAACACAAATCATCTAGAATTTTAACTCTTCTGCAATTCTTGCATTCACTCACATAACAGTTAAGCCCACTCTCTAGGCGACCAAATTTAGATTTCAACGCATATTCTTTACTTGTAAATGAGATCTTCTAATAGACAGTATAAGAATCGCACCACCTTAGAACACTCCGCAGGAGATAACCCACATGTTTCACTTCTAATTAATATTTTTGTATACCTTCCACCGTCATTCACATTACACAATCACTTAGTCTTCCTGAGTCTAAACTCATACCGTAACATGAAATTTACTTCACTCCAAACAGGAGACATGAAAAGATTCTTCACGCGCCCATAACTCGGGGCTACACATCAGATCACAATGAAAATTAAACACTTAATAGTTCATTTATTATCCTTACGCCCTTCCTCGTCACCTCCAAGTCATATAGATATATCTCGCAGTACTAACATACTTCTCACGTGGCTATCCAACCATCATTCCCACTAATAGGGACAATACCGGACATATAATTTCAAAACTCTTGCTCGCACAATCAGCACTTCGGTGCTCAAGCCATAGGCAAGGATCCAGCCTCAAGTCCTCCAGACTAGCCTAACATCAAACTCATAGCGATTACATCTCACCCTTCGTCTGGGGAATTACAAGCCATCAAGGCACATCTAATACTGAGCGCTCGTTCGCGCATACAAACACGTGGATGGAGTTGTAAGAGTTATTTTTTTCCAGCTGAATCAAGGACGCACGATAAGAATTCAAGAATATGAAGTTTTCATAAAGGTTCTGCAGCCTCTCGAGGATAAATACAGACGTCTCTGTACCGATCCGCGAGACTCTACTAAACCTGCTCATGAATCGCGAGACCTAGTAACCTAGGCTCTGATACCAACTTGTCACGACCCAATTCCCAAACCTGGTCGTGATGGCGCCTCTCATGAAGACAAGGCCAGCCATTCAACATAATTCATCCTTTTAAGACAATTAATTAACACAATTATAGTATAAACATGGTTTAATAATATCCAATAGCGGAAAGTATAGATAAAATACGGAAATCCAACCCAACTCAGCCCTAACCGGGGTGTCACAAGTCATGAGCTACTACAGAGTTTACTAAAATTCTACAAAGTCTGAAGATATCATAAATAATAGAATATAAGGGAGAAAACGGGTCTGCGAACGCCATTCAGCTACCTCGATAACTCCGATGAAAACTGAACAGCAGAAAACTCGCTCTATGCCTCAGGAATACCTGTACCTGCACACATGGTGCAGGGAGTAATGTGAGTACTCCGACCCAGTGAGTAATAAATATAAATAATGACTGAAGGTATGAAAACACGTTAAGGCACACAACATTCTATACAGAAGCAGTGAAATCATTTAAAATAACAATTCAGTGAAATATCATGTGAAATTTCTTTTAAACCAGTAAAACAGGTAATTTGGTAGTAAAATGACAAGTAGAAACCTGCCCCTCGGGCTCAATATCAAAACAACAAGTAGAAATCTCCCCCTCGGGCTCAGTATCAAAATAACAAGTAGAAATTCGCCCCTCGGGCTCAGTATTAAAATAGTAATTAGAAATCTGCCCCTCGAGCTCAGTATCAAAATACTAAGTAGAAATCGGCCCCTCGGGCTCAGTATCTCAGAACAGTATGAAGCAACCAGTCAATGAAATAAGAGCACATAATTATTATGGCAGATAATGCAGATAAGGAATAAATGCATGAGTGCAATGCAATGCATATGACAGTACCCTCTGGTACCCACTGCGGCGTGCAGCCCGAGCCATCCATATTTATTTATCGACGACGCTCACTGGGGGTGTGTACAGACTCCGGAGGGGCTCCTATAGCCCAAGCGCAATATCAAGCCATCTCGTGGCATCAAATCTAGGCCCTCGGCCTCATATCAATATCAGTATAATCACCCAGGCTCTCGGCCTCAATATCAATGTAATCAATCAGGCTCTCGGCCTCAATATCAATGTAATCAACTAGGCTCTCGGCCTCAATATCAATGTAACACTGTTGCGGCGCGCAGCCCGATCCATGCTCAATCCAGAAATCATCATAAGCCCCTTGGGCATGCGTAAAACAATAGTTCTCAGCCAGAAATATCATTTAGAAATATCATTTAAGTTTTCAAATCATAGAAAGATGGCTGAGTTTGCAAAACAGTATTTAAAACCTTGGACTGAGATCAAATGATATGCAAAATATGCGAAAATAGTGATATCAATCCCTGAAGGATTCAAATAGTTGGCAAGAAGCCCAAATGTAACAATCAAATCTAAGTAAGGATGATTCTCAATTTAGTTCAAGTAGAAAATACGGTAAAAACATTTCTCGGGACGGACCAAGTCACAATCCCCAATGGTGCTCTACCCTACACCCATTATCCGGCGTGCAAGTCACCTCAATATAGTGTTATGATGTGAAATTCCGGGGTTTCAAACCCTCAGGACATCATTTACATCAATTACTCACCTCAAATCGGCTATTTCTTTAATTCGCGACGTCTTTGCCCCCCGAATTGGCCTCTTCGTGCGTCGAATTTATCCAAAATTAGAACGAATATGTCACATTATGCTGTAGGAACAATACCCAATCGAAAATAACTGAAAACATCAAAATCCCGAAATTTGGCAAAACCCGAGCCCCGGGCACACTTTTCGAAATTCAGAAAAATTAACATCAACGGATTCCTTATCTCGCCACGAGTCTATACATATAAAATTTACCAAAATCGGACATCAACTCGACCCTCAAATCTTCAAATCTTATTTTCAAATCCCTAGGCCTAAATCCCCAATTTACTCCTCAAAAACATGTAATCTAGTCGGATTATTTGATGATAATTCAATATTATGGAGTAGAAATGATCACAGGTTACTTACCTCAAGATTTCCCATGATTTCTTGCTCAAAAATCGCCCCAATCCGTGTTCTTTCACCAAAAAAACATGAAAATGAGCAAAGAAAACCAGAACAACATTAATAACCCGAATCTGGTCGCTAAAAGACCCATTCCCGTCGCTAAAAGTCCCAAATCTGGTCGCTAAAGGTGCACACCATAACCCTCTGCACCAACAATATTTATTTTCACTAAAAAGTCTCTAACTCCACCATATGAACTCGGAATTCGATGATTCTTGTTCCTATGAGTCACAAATAATGATATGAACATAGTCCTTCAATCGAAAATCAATTCGGAGTTTGTTTGCTCAGTGCGATATCCATTTCGCTCGTTAAACAATTAACTCATGTTTCGCGTCAAAAACCCAATCGCGACTTGATGAAATTAGACCAAACTTTCCAGATCACTCCTATAATTCATTATTTAAATTCTGGAAATCTCGAAATAAAATTTCG
Source organism: Nicotiana tabacum (assembly GCF_000715075.1). Taxonomy (NCBI): domain Eukaryota; kingdom Viridiplantae; phylum Streptophyta; class Magnoliopsida; order Solanales; family Solanaceae; genus Nicotiana; species Nicotiana tabacum. Next base: position 93,437,863 of record NC_134080.1, on the reverse strand, counting down.
ATCTCTAGAACTAAAAATGGACCTTTGGATCATTACGTGCTTATGCTCAAAACGGCAAAAATCTTCCAAAAACTCTTCCAAAACTTATCCGAGCCTCATGTGACCCCGACCAAACATGCCAACACACCCCATAACATCATTCAAACTTTTTCCAATAAACAAAACACCTCAAACAACATCAAAACCATCAATTCACATCGAATTCAAGCCTAAGTTTTCCAAAAACTTCCGAAACACGCATTTGATCAAAAACCCGACCAAATCACCTCCGAATGGCATGAAATTTTGCACATACATCCCAAATAACATATTGAAGCTACTGCAACTCTCGGAATTCTATTCTGACCTTTGGATCAAAATCTCACCTATCAACCGGAAATCGCTAAAATACTACTTTCGCCAATTCAAGCCAAATTCCACACCGGACCTCCAAAACCAATTCCAATCGCGCTCCTAAGTCATAAATTACCTAATGGAGCTATACAAATCATAAAAAATTCTAATCCGAGATCATTTACACATAAGTCAACGTCCGGTTGACTTTTCCAAAACAATCCTTCCTTAAAGAGACTAAGTGTCTCATTTCCTACTAAAACCAATCCAAATCAACTCGTTCACACCCAACACTGATAATGAAGCATAAAGAAATAGGAAATGGGGAAAACGGGGTCGTAACTCACAAGATGACGGGTCGGGTCGTCACAGGTTACCAGAGACCTTTTTGGTAGCCCTTAGAGATGCTAGAAATCTGAATTTCAGACAGTCTCTGATGGGTTAGATTGAATCTACTGTGGCCTGTGGTCCAGTATATTTTAATACTCAACCCAATTTGCAACTATCTCTTTCTGATGTTAATATTCTTGATCCCTTGACTTTAAATGTGAAAACGCATGGTTATAATTATGTGCCTGGTTCTAAACTTATATGTTTATCTTGTAGGATATATTTTAAATTATTGTCTACTTTAAATCCTCGATGTAAGTTATACGATACATCGGATCAGACCATATTAGTAGAAACCAATTTTGCAAGGTCTAAAGTCACCACTAGGAGACCTATTAGGTGGGAAGAAATTAATTTTCCAACTACTTGGACTTTAAATTCGGTAATATCCCCAAGTCAAATTACTAATGACTTGTCAAATACTAATTGTTCGCATGTTATTCAAAACTCAGATGGTAGGATTTGTATTCAATTTGATGATAAGTCTATTGTTTATGATAGACATTCGTTTTCTAATCATAGACTTTTACCTGCTCTTCAACATATTTCTCCTGTCGAGCTAGTCTATGGTCCAGCTCGAAATCGTGCAGCATCGTTACACACTATCGCTACAAAGGGGAGTAATAAGTCTGTCGAAAGGGTTAAAATTAACCCACAAACAAATATTGTCCCTTGGTTTATAACAACGTATTCGCCTCTTTATATAAAGGTGTTAGAGAGATCTTATAAAGATGGGAGTGGTAATATTACTAAAGCCAACCCTCCTCAAGCCCCCTTTATTTTACCTAATAATACTGGTATTACCTTCACTGCTTTTAAAAAAATTGTTGACGATAATGTTGCAGCTGTTAGTATCGCAGAAATTAATAAATTGATTTCTCAAAATAATTATTTGGGTTTATATGTAAAAATTTTAGGAGAACATATCGGTTCTCTTGATAAAAAATTGGATGATTTGACTGCTTTAATAAAGAAGATGAGTACTAACAAAGGACCAACCGATATTGCCTCCACTTCGGAAATCAAACCGGTTGATCAAACAGTTCTTACTCATGTTCAAAGGCCTCCTGAGGTTCAAGATTTTAAATTCAAATCTCTTGATGACTTAGCAGACCTTCTTGATAAGAAACATTCTGGTTTAAATATTAGACCAATTGATTTATCAAAAAAATTTGCTGATAAAATTGAGACTGTTTTCGATTACAAAATTGAAACGTGGTCAGAGCTCAATAAGATCAAGGGTTTAATTAAACCCAATAGTAAGTATGCCGACAAACCCCGGATGCAAACTTACTATTATTCCCGTCCTACTCCTCAAGATGTGTTAATAGAGGAACGTGATTGGAATCAGACTAATACGTCTTACAGCGGTTCCAAAATTTATGAATGGAATCTTGATGGCTTAACTGATAGACAGTTAACTATTCTTGTACATAGAATGCTTATGTACTCAACTATCTGTAAAAGTGTTAAGAACACAGATAGAACTATTTGCAAAATAATTATTGCAGGCTTTACTGGCCAACTTCGTGGCTGGTGGGATAACTATCTATGTGTTGAAGAAAAGGCAATGATTATTAATGCGACCGCCGTTGACGAAGGGGTTGATAATATAGGCATGGCTCTAGTTAAAGGAAGAGAAGATGTTGTTTATACCCTTATCCTTATAATTCTAGAACATTTTAACGGTAGATTTACCAATCAGCATGAGACCGTCCGTACTTTACTAAATGGGCTTAGATGTAGGACCCTTAGTGAATTTAGATGGTACAAAGATACTTTTATGAGTAGTGTTACGGAGCTTCCCGAAAACAAGTATGAACATTGGAAAGCTAAGTTTATAGACGACCTTCCCTCCTTATTCGCTGAAAGAGTAAGAAAAGCGTTAAGAGGTAGTTACGGTGAAATTCCGTATGGAAATTATACCTATGGTAAACTTATAGGAGTGTGTACACAAGAAGGTTTAAACTTGTGTAATGAGCTGAAGCTTTCTAGACAGCTTAAGATTGATAAGCTTAAAGAGAAATCCCAATTAGGTGACTTCTGTACCCAGTTCGGTTTACCCGGAACCTCTACTCAAAGTAAGAAGAAGAAGAAAAACAGATATCATAGGTATCCTAACCCTGATAGCCCGTATAAGAAAAAGAGGTCTAGATATAGGTCTAAGGAGGAGCGTGATACTAGAAAAGCGCATCGGAAATATACTCGATTTATGAAGAATAGATCAAAGAGAGATCTCATTGATATTAAGTGTTATAAGTGTGGAAAATTTGGGCATATCCCTCCAAATTGCAATGTTCAAAAGCTAAAGGCCTTAGAACTAGACGATGGGTTACGTGAAAAAGTTTATAACTTGTTATACACTTCCGGATCAGATTATGATTATACTTATTCTGAGACTGAGTCTGAAGCTGAGATTGATCTGATAGATTTATCTGAAAGTAGTAAGGATTTGGATAATACTTTCGCCGCTTGTAAAGGTGATATTTGCACTTGCGATGATGATGAGTTTTATAAATTGCAACCACAATTTCAAGATTTTAATATAAAATCTATTACATAAGACGTAAAAAAATTATAAATTTGACTGAAAGTTCTAGTTCTAGTGGTTCAAAGCTTTTTGAAAGACCAAAAAACGAATTTGAATATTTTGCGCCATATTCTTTGTCTGAAGTTAATAAACGTCTTCATAAGACAAATACGCCAAGCAGAGATACTTCGTTTGAGGATTTGAAAATCGAAATTGAGAATTTGAAAAGAGATATTAAGTCTCTTAAACAAAATCAAATGATTTGTGATCACCGGATTACTCAAATTGAGAAAAATAATTCTCTAACTGATTTTCCAACTGATTTTTCGGCTAAAGGAATTTCCGAATTTTCAAATGAAAAGGGAAAAGAAATTTCTGATAAGATTGATTCGATTAATGAAAATTCTGACATGTTTTTAGGAATGATGCAGGTTGTTACGGCTCATAAGTGGTACATTAAATGTACTATCTTGATCGATAATAGTTTCTCTCTAACTGATGTAGCAATAATTGATAGTGGAGCAGATGTAAGTTGTATTCAAGAGGGTCTTGTTCCTACTAAATATTTTCAAAAGACCACTCATTTGGTAAAATCTGCTTTTGGTCATGCTTTAGATATAGAGTATAAAATACCAAATACTCGTATTTGCCAAAATAGAGTCTGTATTCCTCATTTCTTCTTTTTGGTAAAAAACCAGTTATACCCTTCGATTATACTTGGAACCCCTTTTATTAATGCTATTTACCCTTTTACTAACATAGATGCACAGGGTTTTTCTGCTACTTATCAAGATAAAGAGATAAGTTATTCTTTTGTTACAGATCCCGTAACTAGAGATATTAACGCCTTGATTAATATGAAACAAAGGCATGTTGATTCATTACAATTAGAAATATTGAGCATGAATATATTCGATACTTTACAATCTGCTAAGGTTCAGCAAAAGATTAAATTGATTGCTGAACAGATGGCTGTTGATGTTTGCGCCGATCACCCTAGTGCCTTTTGGAACCGAAAAAGGCATATTGTAACTCTTCCTTACGAAGAAAACTTCTCCGAGGATGATATCCCCACTAAATCTCGACCTTGCCAGATGAATGCTGAATTGGTCGAATTCTGCAAAAATGAATTTGATAATTTGTTACAAAAGGGTTTGATAATACCCTCAAAATCTCCTTGGTCATGTTCTGCCTTTTATGTTAATCATGTTGCGGAAAAGGAACGTGGTATTCCTAGATTAGTTATAAATTATAAACCTTTGAATAAGCATCTGAAATGGATTAGATATCCTATCCCCAATAAAAGAGATCTGCTATCTAGATTATATGACGCCAATATATTTTTAAAATTCGATTTAAAATCTGGATATTGGCAAATTCAAATTTTTAAAGAGCATACTTATAGAACTGCTTTTAATGTTCCATTTGGTCAATATGAATGGAACGTCATGCCTTTTGGTTTAAAAAATGCCCCTTCTGAATTTTAGAAAATTATGAATGATATTTTTAACCCTTATCTAGATTTTATCATCATTTATATTGGTGACATATTAGTATTTTCTAAAACATTAGAGATGCATATTAAGCATCTTGATATTTTTAAGAAAATTGTAATACAAAACGGCCTAGTAATTTCTAAACCAAAAATGAGTCTATTCCAAACCAATGTTCGATTTTTAGGCCATAATATTTGCCAAGGAAAAATTACCCCGATACAAAGAGCGATTGATTTTGCTTCAAAATTTCCTGATGTTATTACTAACAGGACGCAATTACAAAGATTTTTGGGAAGTTTGAATTATATATCTCCTTTCTACAAAAGTTTATCTCATGATCTATCCCCTCTGTATGACAGGCTGAAAAAGGATCATAGGCAGCCTTGGACTGACCAGCATACTACGTTAGTCAAAAGTATTAAACAGCGTGTTAGGTCTCTACCTTGCTTAACTCTTGCTAATCCTACATGGCAAAAAATTATTGAGACAGATGCGTCCAACGTTGGCTACGGTGGGATTTTAAAGCAAGTGAATCCCAACAATAAGAGTGAATACCTGATAAGATTTCACTCTGGTAAATGGACCGAAGCCTAGAAGAAATATGCTACTGTGGCTCATGAAATGTTAACTTTTGTTAATTGTGTTTTAAAATTTCAAGACGATTTATATAATCAAAAGTTTTTAATAAAAACTGATGTTCAATCTGTTAAATATATGTTTGACAAAGATTTCAAACATGATGCGTCTAAATTAATATTTGCTAGATGGCAAGCTAAACTGGCGCCTTTTGATTTTGAAATTCAATACAAAAAAGGAATTGATAATTCCCTTTTGGATTTTTTATCCCGGGAATACTTAGACTGATTATGATTTTCTATACGACTTTTCTCGATGAAGAATTATTAATTACTATCCTTAAAGTGGTTAGATTAAATAGAGGCCTACAAAGGTTCATAATTGAATTGATAATTAAAGAAATCATTGATAACCTGATTAATAATGAATTTTGTATTCATGATTATGCTGAAACTGTTAGGGATGATATGTTGGATTATTACTTCTCAGAATAAATTGACTTGTTATTTGTGCAGAATGGGCCCTTCATTGTAACGGCCCGACCGATCGTTTTGAGCTCTGGCGCGTCATTCAGCAGTTTTAGGCCATGAGCGGCTTCATCTCAGGTATATTGACTTGTGTGTATGGTAAGAATTAAAATTCAGGAAGTTTGGAGTCAAATCTAAATGGAAATTCTCATTTTGAAAGCTTAAAATTGAAGAAATGAACTAGGATTGGAATTTTGAGTAAACGACCTCGGAATTGGGATCCGAAGGTTCCAGCAGGTTCGTATGATGATTTCGGACTTGGGCGTATGCCCGGATCGGGTTTTGGATAACCCGGGAGCGTTTTAGCGCCTATTGTGGAAGATAGCATTTTAGAAGAAATTGCATCAGTTTGGTTTAAAATGCATTTCAGTGTTATTGATGTCCGTTTGGGATAACGAGACTGGGAGTAGCTCCGTATGGTGATTCTGGATTTGGGAGCGCGATCGGAAGTGAATTCGGATGTCCGGAGGTCATTTTGAAGTCATTTGGCTAAATATAAAAATTTGAAGGTTTTTGAGAAAATTCGACCGGAAGTGGAAATTTTGATATAGGGGTCGTAATGCGGTTCTGAAAGATGGGGCAAGTCCGTAATGTCAAATGTGACTTGTGTGCAAAATTTGAAGTCATTCCGGAATGATTTTGGTAAGGTTTGAGACACTTAGTCTCTTTTAAGGAGGTTTAAGTTGGAAAAGGCAACCGAACGTTGACTTATGTGTTAGAGGGATTGGATTTGAATTCCGATGATTCGGTTAGCTTCGGGGGTGATTTGTGACTTAGGAGTGTGATCAGAAGTAATTTTGGAGGTCCGGTGTAGAATTAGGCTTGAATTGGCGAAGTTAGTATTTTGGCGAATTCCGGTTGATAGGTGAGATTTTGATCCGGGAGTCATAATGGAATTCCGAGAATTGCTGTAGCTTTGTTATGTCATTTGTAATATGTGTGCAAAATTTCAGGTCATTCGGACATCGTTTGGTCGGGTTTTTGATCAAAAGTGTATTTTCGGAAGTTTTTGGAAACTTAGGCTTGAATTCGATGAGTTTTGGGTAATTTGATGTTGTTTGAGGTGTTTTGATGATTTGAGCAGGTTTTAATGATGTTATGAATTATGTTGGTATTTTTGGTCAGGGTCCCATGAGGCTCGGATAAGTTTTGGAAGAGTTTTTGGAAGATTTTTGCCGTTTTGAGCATAAGCATGTAATGATACAAGGGTCCATTTTTAGTTTTATAGATCCAAATTTGATTTCGAGACTTCCAGAATTTAAATCATGAATTATAGGACTGATCTGAAAATTTTGGTTTAATTTCATCAAGTCGCGATTGGGCTTTTGACGTGAAATGTGAGTTAATTGTTTAACGAGCGAAATGGGTATTGAACTGGGCAAACAAGCTCCAAATTGAGTTTCGATTGAATGGTTGTGTTTGTATTATTATTTGTGGCTCATAGGAATAAGAATCGTCTAATTCCGAGTTCGTATGATGGAGTTAGAGCCTTTTTAGTGAAAATAAAAGTTGCTGCAATTTCTGCTGCTAAGCTGTCTTTGGACAGCAATGTGCAGTCGTGGAGCGTACTTCGGAGACCTATATCTTTTGATTTAAAAGGAATTTTGAGATGATTCAAAAATGAAAGTTGTATCCCTTTGTATCTAGTTTCCATAAAGCTAAAGAAATCATACTTTGGAAATTTGTAGAGAAAGTTATGATTGATTGAAGATGACTGGTGGAGCAGTTTCTCCAGAAATTTTCTGATTTCATGGAGCCGATTTAGAAGCTCATATCTCGGGATATATAAAGGGTTATATGGTGTACAACCTATCAAATTAAAGATCTTTGACTCTAGTTTCTAAATCTTCAAATCGTTTGTAATTTGGATATTTATACAAGACGTTATGGGTGTTTAAACAGAAGGTGTCCGACAAGGAACAATTTTAATAGGATGTACAACTTGTATAGCACAAGTACAAGGTACAACTCGACGAAGCACGGACAGATTCTTTTAAACACGGATTTGGCTTATTTCTTTCATTTCTTTCATTTGGCTTAGATTATTTTGGAGAGAATTTCAAGGGGGATTTCATCAAGCATCAAAGGTGAGTTGCTTCTACTTATTTCCAAGTTAAATACATGGATTAGAGCTGAAAGCTCAAGTAATTTATGGACAAAAATGGTGGTTTAGGGCTTGAAACTTAAGAGAATTAAATGGTGATTTGAGGGGTCAAATGAACTCCGATTTTTGTGAATTTGGTATGTATAGACTCGTGGAGAGATAAGGGTCGTATTGATGTAAAAATTTCTAAATTTCGAGACGTGGGCCCGGGGCTCGGGTTTTGCTAATTTCGGGATTTTCGACATTTTTTGAGTCTTTTCGATTGGGTTATATTCCCTTAGCCTATTGTAACGTATTCGTTGTGGTTTTGACTAGATTCGACGCGCGAAGAGGTCGATTCAAGAGGAAAGGGCATTGCGGACTAGTCTACGGCCGGTTAAAGATGAGTAATAGATGTAAATGTTGTTCTGAGGGTTTGAAACCCCGGACTTTCACATCGTAATGCTATATTGAGGCGTGACACGCACTCCATGGCGAGTGCGGGGTCGGATACTATTGGGGATTGTGACTTGGTCCATCCCGTGTGATGTTTATACTATACTGGTGATTGATACACATACTTCATTGATATTACTGGGCTTGATGCCATGTTTGGGGCCTTGTGCCGATTTGTAAAATCCTTCGAGGATTGATATTACTGCTTAGCATGATTTTCATATCATTTAATTTCAGTCCAAGGTTTTAAATGCTGTTTTGCAAACTCAGCCATAATTCTAAGTGTTGAAAACTTAAATGATATTTTTAAATGTATTCCGGGCTGGGAACTTCTGTTTTGTAAATGCCCAAGGGGCTTATTATATTATTTTCTGGACTGATTATAAAGTGACTTGAAACAGTGGTAACAATGACACTGTGTGATATACTTGAAACAGTGGTAACAATGACACTGTGTGATATACTTGAAACAGTGGTAACAATGACACTGTGTGATATACTTGAAATAGTGGTAACAATGACACTGGATGATATACTTGAACAGTGGTAACAATGGCACTGTATGATATAAATTGGTCAGGTAACAATGGCTGATCAGTCAGGTAACAATGACTGACCAAGATATTGCGCTTGGGCTGTAGGAGCCCCTCCGGAGTCTGTACAAACCCCCAGTGAGTGCCGTCGACGATAAATAAATATGGATGGCTCGGGCTGCACGCCGCAGTGGGTACTGGAATGTACCATCATATGCATTGCATTGCATTCATGTATTTCTATTTATATTGTTGTTTAGCTGCTCAGTTCCATATGTTGCTGTATATTCGGATTTTAGCTGACTTTGTGTATTTACTGGATTTTCTTATCTTCGGACTGTAGTTACTTTTATTACTCACTGTGTCGGAGTACTCATTTTACTCCCTGCACCTTGTGTGCAGATCCAGGACAGTCTCAGGCTTAGTAGATCCAGTTGATCAGCAGATCCAGCCTCTGGGAGTATCGAGGTAGCTGCACGGCGTTCGCGGCCATTGATCTTCTCCCTCCTATCCTATCTCTTTATTTCCGCATTATCGGACTTTGGATATACCATGTATTAGGATGATATTCTATATTCTAGAGGCTCAGATTCGTGACATCGGGTCCTAGTGAGATTATATTGTGTATTTTGTTAAAATCTTCAGTACTTTAATCTTGCTTAATTGATATTTCTTTCCGCTATTTTTGATAAATTGGGTTAAGTGTTGAATAATGGTCGGGCTTGCCTAGTAGTGTGTTGGGCGCCATCACGACCGAGATTTGGGTCGTGACATTCATGGGCCACCAGAGGCAGAGGTAGGGGAAGATCTTCCCCTAGTAAATCATATTCTCAAGGATCGTCATACGGATCCTCATCAAGTTCTCCGGTGATACAATCGGGAAAAAAGAGTTTAATAAACTCTAAGATATTTCATAAAAGAGATTCATCAGTAGGTCCGTCTATACATCTAGATGATATTCCAGAAGATAATCCATTATACAGTCATCTACAGGCATATTTGGTCGCCAAAAAGCAAAGTAATACATTTGCTTCAATCGCTAGTGAAGAGGACAACGATGATATCAAGTCCTACGAAAAACTACCAAAGAAAGAAATAATATTTCTTTTAGAAAACTCTGAGATTCAGCGAAAGGATGAACCATGGAAGATATTGCAAAGATACCTGATTAATGGGTTATACTACCCAGGTGAGACATATAAAACCCGCGCTTATTATAAGACCATCCTCATCAGCACAGGTAGTGCATAATTCCAGCACTTTTCCGGTTATAACACCAGTGAGAACGTTTATAACTTCTCAAAAAATATTATCAAGCAGATTATATCTGTTGAAGAATGGGGATATCCACAATGAAAGAGAGGCAGATAAGCCTTAATAAATCAGCCATGAATTTTACTTACTGAGATTATATCCAGGCATTCGATAGAGTATTATATTATAATAATGATAGACATAAACACACTTGGTTTATTAAAATATGTTCAAAGATATTTGCAGGACCTATCTCTAATTGGTTTCTGAACTGGTGGTCATATCACGGCCCCACAACAAAGATCTTGCCTGAGCCATTTCTTAAGTTATACAAAGAATGGACAAAAATTTCTCCATTTTTAACTGATTTATATCATACAGATCATATCTGTTATTTAGAAAAAATTGATCATATATACTTCTTCATTGAATTCTCTATTCCATGGATTCATAAATGGACCCCCGAATTGGGGTTTACTGAAGAACAATCCCTTGCTTATATAGGGTCTTTTACAATAATTTTTGGGATAAGTTAATGAAGAATGATCCCAAAACAAAATTGTTATACGGTCAAGAATTATTGGATTCCATTAAAGTACAGATCCAGTTATACGCGACCACTCCCCAGAAGAAAATATTAGATGATAGCTCAGTCAAGCATATTGCTAGGAGAATCTCCATTCAAGATGGAGATAAAACTGATTTAATAAACCAATATCTGGAAGAAGTGAAAAGAAATTTGCTTCAAACTTTAAGCCAATGTGAAAAATCAGACACATCGATTGTCACGACCCCAACCTCGGTCATGATGGCACCCAACACACTGCTAGGCAAGCCCGACCATTCAACAACATTATCCCAAATTCTTATTCAGATTATAGATAAATATCACAGAGAATTTACTAAGTCATTTCATTCAAGTGTATAATTAATAATAAAATCTGCGGAAGTTCAATTAAAATACCACACCATAGCCCAACAGAATCCGGTGTCACGAAATATGAGCCTCTAATACAGAATATCCACCGATTACAAGTCTGTCTAGGAAAAATACGGAATAAAAGATAGCGATAGATGGGAGAGATCAAGGCTGCGAATGCCATGTAACTACCTCGATACTCCCGGATACTGCTGCTCAGCTAAACAAATCCTCACTCCGCCTGTAGTGTAACTGGATCTGCACACAAGGTGTAGGGAGTAATGTGAGTACTCCGACCCAGTGAGTAATAAACATAAATAAAGGCTGAGAATAAGAAATCATGGAAAAATACTAAGTAAACTATAACTGGAAGTTTAGAACAACAAATAGTGAAGCAACAAGTCAATTAAGTCAGAGTACCAAATACTGAGACAGGTATAACAGATAAAAACAAATGCATGAGTGCAATGCAATGCATATGATGGTACACTCTAGTACCCACTGCGGCGAGCAGCCCAAGCCATCCATTTATTTATCGTCAACGGCGCTCACTAGGGGTATGTGTAGACTCCGGAGGAGCTCCTACAGCCCAAGTGCAATATCAAGTCATCTCATGGCATCAAATCTAGGCCCTCGGCCTCATATCAATCTCAGCATAATCAGCCAGGCTCTCGGCCTAAATATCAATGTACTCAACCAAGCTCTCGGCCTCAATATCAATGAAATACTGTTGCGGCGCGCAGCCCGATCAATGCTCAGTCCAGAAACCATCATAAGCCCCTTGGGCATTTGTAAAGCAGTAGTTCTCAGCCCGAAATATCATTTAAAAATACCATTTAAGTTTTCAAATCTTAGAAAGATGGCTGAGTTTGCAAAACAGTATTTAAAAACCTTGGACTGAGATCAAATGATATGCATGTATGAACAGTGATGTCAATCCCTGAAGGATTCAAATAATTGGCAAGAAGCCCTAATGTAACAGTTAAATCCAAGTAAGGATGATTCTCAATTTAGTTCAAGTAGAAAATACGGTAAAAAATCACTCGGGACGGACCAAGTCACAATCCCCAATGGCTCTCTACCCCATGCCCGTTATCCGGCGTGCAAGTCACCTCAATATAGCATTACGATGTGAAATTCCGGGGTTTCAAACCCTCAGGACATCATTTACATCAATTACTCACCTCGAACCGGCTACTTCTTTAACTCGCAACACCTTTGCCCCTCGAATTGGCCTCCACTGCGTCGAATCTATCCAAAATCAGAATGAATATGTCATAATATGATAAGGGAACAAAGCCTAATCAAAACAATTGAAAAATACCAAAATTCTCGAAATTAGCAAAAACCTGAGCAAAATACTACTCCACAATGCCTTTTCCTCTCAAATCAACCTCTGAATGCCTCGAATCTAGCCACAATAATTCGATTCAATCAATAAAAATTATAGGAATTAATTCCATATGGAATTCTACACTTTTCATTAAAAATCCGAAATTGCACTCAAAATTCGCCCGTGGGGCCTGCATCTCGGAATCCGGCGAAACTTATAAAATCCAACAACTCATTCCGATACGAGTTCAACCATACCAAAATTATCAAATTCTGACAACAACTCGACCTCCAAATCTTAATTTTTCATTTTTGGAAGATTTTGCAAAAATCTTGATTTCTTCCGTTTAAATCCGAATTAAACGATGAAAATAACCATGGATTTATGTAATATAAACACTTTCGAGTATAGGACACTTACTTGAGTTGAAATCGTGAAGAACACCTCAAAATCGCCCAAGAACCGAGCTCCAAAAATCCCAAACGAAAAGGAAGAAATCAGCATTTTTGGTCCTTAAGTTTTTGTCCGCCCGTCACTAAAAGTCCAGTTTCGTCACTAAAAGTCCACCAGCGACAACTTTACCAGCCATATTCAATCGATCATAACTTTCTGTACAAATGTCCGAATGACAAATGGTTTAAATTTCTGGAAACTAGAAAACAAGGGCTACAACTTTCATGTTTTATACATTTTCCGATTCCATATATATTTCGAGATATAAGCTTCCAAATTAGCCTTCTCGCATCAGAAATTTCTGGGAAATTTCAAAACAGCTTTACTAGCCCTTATTCAATCGATTATAACTTTCTGTACAAATATCCAAACAATGAATGGTTTATATTTATGGAAACGAGAATACAAGGGCTACAACTTTCATGTTTTATACATTTTCCGATTCCTTATAGATTACACGATATAAGCTTCCACATTATGCTCCTCGCATCAAAAATTTCGAACCTTGCTGTCAAAAATTCAGCAAGTTAAATTGGCCTAAAAATGGCCCGAAACCATTCCGAAACTCACCCGACCCCTCGGGACTCTAACCAAATATTCCAACATGTCTTAAAACATCATCCAAACTTGCTCCAATCATCAAAACACCTCAACTAACACTAAAATCATCGAATTACATCGAATTCAAGCCTAAGTTCTTTTAAAACTTCCAAAACACGCATTCGATCAAAAACCCAACCAAACCACGTCCGAATGACCTAAAATTTTGAACACACATCACAAATGACATAATGAATCTACAGCAACTCTTGGAATTCCATTCCAACCCTCAGATCAAAATCTCACCTATCAACCGGAATTCGCCAAAATACTAACTTCGCCAATTCAAGCCTAATTCTACACCGGACCTCCAAAATTACTTCCGATCATACTCCTAAGTCAAAAATCATCCCCCGAAGCTAACCGAATCATCGGGATTCAAATCTGAGCCCTCTAACACATAAGTCAATTTTCGGTTGACTTTTCCAAAATAAACCTTCCTTAAAGAGACTAAGTGTCTCATTTCCTACTAAAACCAATCCAAATCAACTCGTTCACACCCAACACTGATAATGAAGCATAAAGAAATAGGAAATGGGGAAAACGGGGTGGTAACTCACGAGACGACGGATCGGGTCGTCACATCCGCCCCAACTTAAACAAACGCTCGTCCTCGAGCGTACCCAGAATTGTCCTAGAAGCCAACCAATAGCTGAACGACTTTACCAAGAATATACCCGTGGGTGATCCCACACTACCCTATCTCGCATAGGTCCGATAACATAATATAGCTGAAATTTCACAATCCATCTAGTCCATAAACCATAGAACCACACTGCACCTTCCGAAATCATACACAAGATTAGAACTTCACATCCATACTCAGAATAAGCCCGAACCAGATGTAATAACTCATACCTGCAACATCAGGTGCAATTATCTGATATACCACAAACTCAGACACTTGGAACGATAATTTCTATTCACAGTAGTTGCACATAATAATCGAATATCGATAGGAAATCTCTTAACAACTAAAGCCTTATTCCAACACTTTCACATACTGCCAATGATAAAGGAAACACGCAATAAATCATAACCATTTCTTATGTCAACCATTCATGAAGTCATTTCTCTCCTGGTAATTACCATAGCAAATTTTGAACGAACCTCAATATTTACCCATCACACATACTGAAATCAAATCCGTTCACATTCATTAATGATTTCAACGATCTCTTCTGACCAAACACACTACTCAGGTGACATGCCACATCAATACATGCCTAAGCCACAACTTGCATAATACCTGCACCGATAAGAAACGGTCCGAACATACTCAATTCATGAAAATGACTCAACTGAGAGAGTTGTACCTCAAACTCACCACTACTGCCACAACACAAGGCTGAGACCCTGTCTCACATCATAGAAACAGGACACACAAATTTGACCCGCAATGTCATGTTTCCACACAGCTTTGCTGCAACGCGCGTTCCTATCCAAATACTACTCCACAGGAAACACCTCAAGTCACTATGCTTGAAATCGACAACCATGCTCAATTGATGTCTGGAGCCAAAGCAAATCATTACACCCATGGTGAAACAAATAACACACACCATGCAAACCTAATAGAACATAACTGGTACATTATTCACCGAGCAACACCCAATTACTCATCCCGCTCGACTTCCACTACTACAACTCCTATCGGAGCCAGACGATCCGATGCCCGGCACCAAATTAATACCAAAATCAACAACCTCGCCCGGTGACATGCCTAGCCATATGAAACTCATCTGAAAAGTCCCCCAACACCGGAACTGAATTAATGATAGCAACCTTTGCACTGAAATTCATCACGAATGCCCAATTAAGAAAGCAAACCTTCCCAACCGTTCGCTGGTCCTTTGAAATATAAACCACTCTGCTAGAACATAATCCAATTCACTTCATCACTTAACCCGTGGCATTTTTGGTATTGCCCATAGCGCAATAGTTCAGAATCACTCAACACTAAGACAACCAGTCTGAATTCCGACATCACATCCAAAATCTGACATACCAGCAAACAAAGATCCACTCGAGCCTCCGAATCCCGATTGCCGCTAAACGGTGACGAATACACACGATCCACCACCACAACCTAGCTTGTACATAAGAACTCCCAGTATCCAACTTCATATGGCACACAAATCATCATACCTGATTCCAGTTTCCACCGTGCGAATACATGCACACCTTTGATACCCAATCATTCCACAATAAATACTCTAAAATTTCCATGTGCCATACAAGCAACTCGAATATCAGCAATCGATCCAGCCTTAAAGTGTTGCAATACTATTGAAGTGCCATCAACTTAATCATATTGGCCTTTTTTTCTGAAACATATACCCTCTACAAATCACTATGATTAGAAATACAATTTCCTTAATCATCTGAAGATCATTCACCCTAATCATCTGAAGCTCATCCCTCTAATCACCTAAAGTTGCCCGTACTGCCTAAGAATGTTATGAATTTCCATTCAGAACTGAACCATAACATTACACATGCAAATCTCAATCCTTCACAACATATCGCATATACCATATCATCCTAAGGTAACATGAGGACTTCACCTCCCTTCCAAACCATGAACATTTACGTACTCAACTAGTCAAGAACTTCCATTGATCCCATCTAGAAGAAAAATCATTACACATCCCATGCTCTGCATGACATACATAGGTCTTGTTCAAATTCTTATAATACCGACAAGATGGATGAGATCTGTATAAATTCATAACACTGCCGAATCAACAATTCATTGGGTCTATACTTCTGGCAAGAACTATCACCTCATTATGAACCAAACAATGGTCTTAGCCCCTTAATTTACTTCATATACTCAGATTGCACTGATCTCGAATTCAATGATCTCGTCTCACCCATTACGAACTGCTCAGGCAATAAGCCACCCCAGACATAATCAAAAGCCGCATATGATGCCCTAATATGCCAATAGGCTACCAATTCGAACGCGGTACAAAAAAAAACAAACTCTAGAAGGAATTACCAATCCCACGCACTAATACAGACTTTCCTTAGAAAACAGGAAACAAGGCATACAAAATAGCATATAGAAAACTATACTCAACATCACACTGTTGCGGCGTGCAACCCAATCCAGATAACATACCCATGGCAGCGTGCCACCCGATCCACACATAGATCTCACATAAGGAGATGCACATCGAGCCAAATTTGCTCATTACAACAAAATACCGAGTATCAGTTGTAAGCATGCTAAGTGCATAATAATATCTCTGAGGGACATATAGCGTTATAAGCTACAAAACTCAAGCACAACTGAGGTGCAATGTACAGTCTGAATTTCAAGAGCCAAGATGCTCATATAACGTCATTCCTACGCGGATTCTCAACACATAGCAATTTCTCAAGCCGTCTCACAACTCACACGGAGCAATGCATTACTACGCAAAAATACCTGACAACGAAACATCAACCTAGCTACTCCTCCATGAGGACCGCGTTACTAAAATGCACACATCTGGCCTGATGTAGAGCCATTATTCATATAAAATCTATCCACCGACTGCAAGCTGATTTTGATCACACTGAACTAGTCTGATAACCTTTTAAAGGTCCATAATAACTCCCATTTTTCTCATAACACACAAGAACAACCATCACAATCGGAGTAATCCTCCCCATTTCACAACCCAATAAGCCAAGTGCCCTCCATGCATGAATCTTCAATTTAACGACACATTCACAAACTTCATACTTGGTTTACATCTTTAATCAATTAAGTGATCACATGCCACCCTTATATAATCTTCCCGTGGGACACACTCCCACAACCTACCACAATAATATCTGGAGCGTACCTCCAAACCATCGGTCGCACTAACGCTGAAGAGCGATCAAGAATCATTAACAAGGACGCAAAACCCTTTTTACAAAACACTGATCTTAGGTGACGCTGAAGACAATACCAACTTACCATAAACATCGAAACTTATCTCCTGCTCATCCGAGCTCATGACATCTTGTCAAAATTTTCCTTCACTCGTGCCATTCTCCGCCCAATTTCCACAACCAGAACTGATTCACCAGCATGCATCAAATCAGAACTAACATAGTACATAACCGCACAATCCGCTAACCAATAGCAAGCTCCCCAACTTGGCTCGAAGCCATAGATCACAACACACTATACTCATAACGCATATACTCCATTGTTGCCTCAATACCTTAGTGAGGTTAAACTCAAATCCTCTGTATGCTTGTGTAAATACATTTCATCTAGTACTTCACCTCTTTGGCAATCTCGCAACAGTTAAACTCACTCTCTTAAGTGAACCAAAAATTTCAAACTTTAACACTTACAATTCATTTGCACATGAGATCTTCTGTCATTCACATGAGGATCACACCGCCTTAGCACACTTCACGGGAGATAACCCACCTGCTTCGCCTCAATATAACATTTTCGTATACCTTCCACCGCCATAAGCATTACGCAGTCACTTGATCTTCCTGAGTCTGTACTCATACCGCAACATGAAATTTACTTCACTCCCAACTAGGAGACATGAAAAGATTCTTCACACGCCCATAACTCGGGCTATAACTTGAATCACGATGGACTTCAAGCATCTATTAGTTCTTCCATCATTCAGCAGACCCTTCTCGTCGCTTCCAAATCATATAGATATGCCTCGCAGTACTAACATACTCATCACATAGCCACAACCATCATTTCCACTAACAGGGACACTACCGAACATATAAGTTCAAAAACACTTGTTCACACAATCAGCACCTCGGCGCTCCCGCCATAGGCAAAGATCCAACCTCAAGTCCTCCAGACTGGCCCACCATAAACTCACAGAGATAACACCTCGCCCCTCGATCGGGGAATCACAAGCCATCGAGGCACATCTGATACTGAGCGCCCATGCGCGCATACGAACGTGTGGAAGGAATTTCAAAAGTTTCTTTTCAAGATGAATCAAGGACGCACGATAAGAATTCAAGAATATGAAGTTTCCCTAAAGGTTCTGCAGCCTCTCGAGGATAAATACAGAAGCCTCTGTACCGATCCGCGAGACTCTACTAAACCGGCTCATGACTCGCGAGACCAAGTAACCTAGGCTCTGATACCAACTTGTCACGACCCCAACCCCGGTCATGATGCCCCCAACACACTGCTAGGCAAGCCCGACCATTCAACAACATTATCCCAAATTCTTAGTCAGATTATAGATATATATCACAGAGAATTTACTAAGTCATTTCATTCAAGTGTATAATTAATAATAAAATCTGCGAAAGTTTAATTAAAATACCACACCATAGCCCAACAGAATCCGGTGTCACGAATATGAGCCTCTAATACAGAATATCCACCTATTACAAGTCTGTCTAGGTAAAATACGGAATAAAAGATAGAGATAGATGGGAAAGATCAAGACTGCGAACGCCATGCAGCTACCTCGATACTCCCGGATACTGCTGCTCAGCTAAACAAATCCTCACTCAGCCTGTAGTGTAACTGGATTCTCACACAAGATGCAGGGAGTAATGTGAGTACTCCGACCCAGTGAGTAATAAACATAAATAAAGGCTGAGAATAAGAAATCATGGAAAAATACAAAGTAAACTATAACTGTAAGTTTAGAAAAACAAATAGTGAAGCAACAAGTCAATTAAGTCAGAGTACCAAATACTGAGACAAGTATAACAGATAAAAACAAATGCATGAGTGCAATGCAATGCATATGATGGTACACTCTAGTACCCACTGCGGCATGCAGCCCGAGCTATCCATTTATTTATCGTCGACGGCGCTCACTGGGGGTGTGTGCAGACTCCGGAGGGGCTCCTACAGCTCAAGCGCAATATCAAGCCATCTCGTGGCATCAAATCTAGGCCCTCGGCCTCATATCAATCTCAGTATAATCAGCCAGGCTCTCGGCCTCAATATCAATGTACTCAACCAGGCTCTCGGCCTCAATATCAATATAATACTGCTGCGGCGCGCAGCCCGATCCATGCTCAGTCCAGAAAACATCATAATCCCCTCGAGCATTTGTAAAACAGTAGTTCTCAGCCCGAAATATCATTTAAAAATACCATTTAAGTTTTCAAATCTTAGAAAGATGGCTGAGTTTGCAAAACAGTATTTAAAAACCTTGGACTGAGATCAAATGATATGCATGTATGCGAAAACAGTGATGTCAATCCCTGAAGGATTCAAATAATTGGCAAGAAGACCAAATGTAGCAGTTAAATCCAAGTAAGGATGATTCTCAATTTAGTTCAAGTAGAAAACACGATAAAAACATCTCTCGGGACGGACCAAGTCACAATCTCTAATGGTGCTCTACCCCACGCCCGTTATCTGGCGTGCAAGTCACTTCAATATAGCGTTACAATGTGAAATTCCGAGGTTTCAAACCCTCAGGACATCATTTACATCAATTACTCACCTCGAACCGACTACTTCTTTAGCTCGTGACGCCTTTGCCCCTCGAATTGGCCTCCACGTGCGTCGAATCTATCCAAAATCAGAACGAATATGTCATAATATGATAAGGGAACAAAGCCCAAACAAAACAATTGAAAAATACCAAAATTCTCGAAATTAGCAAAAACCCGAGCAAAATACTACTCCACAATGCCTTTTCCTCTCAAATCGACCTCCGAATGCCTCGAATCTAGCCACAATAATTCGATTCAATCAATAAAAATTATAGGAATTAATTCCATATGGAATTCTACACTTTCCATTAGAAAACCGAAATTGCACTCAAAATTCGCACGTGGGGCCCGCGTCTCGGAATCCGGCGAAACTTATAAAATCCGACAACCCATTCCGATACGAGTTAAACCATACCAAAATTATCAAATTCCGACAACAACTCGACCTCCAAATCTTAATTTTTCATTTTTGGAAGATTTTGCAAAAATCTTGATTTCTTCCATTTAAATCCGAATTAAACGATGAAAATAACCATGAATTTATGTAATATAAACACTTTCGAGTATAGTACACTTACTTGAGTTGAAATCGTGAAGAACACCTCAAAATCGCCCAAGAACCGAGCTCCACAAATCCCAAAACGAAAATGAAGAAATCAGCATTTTTGGTCCTTAAGTTTCTGTCCGCCCGTAACTAAAAGTCCAGTTTCGTCACGAAAAGTCGTCACTAAAAGTCCACCAGCGACAACTTTACCAGCCATATTCAATCGATCATAACTTTTTCTACAAATGTCTGAATGACAAATGGTTTAAATTTCTGGAAGCTAGAATACAAGGGCTACATCTTTCATGTTTTATACATTTTCCGATTACTTATAGATTACGAGATATAAGCTTCCACATTGTGCTCCTCGCATCAAAATTTTCGAACCTTGCTGTCAAAAATCCAGCAAGTTAAATTGGCCTAAAAATGGCCCGAAACCATTCCGAAACTCACCCGAGCCCCTCGGGACTCTAACCAAATACGTCAACATGTCTTAAAACATCATCCAAATTTGCTCCAATCATCAAAACACCTCAACTAACACTAAAATCATCGAATTACATCGAATTCAAGCCTAAGTTCTTTTAAAACTTCCAAAACACGCATTCGATCAAAAACCCAACCAAACCACGTCCGAATGACCTGAAATTTTGCACACACATCACAAATGACATAACGAAGCTACAGCAACTCTCGAAATTCTATTCCGACCCTCAGATCAAAATCTCACCTATCAACCGGAATTCGCCAAAATACTAACTTCGCCAATTCAAGCCTAATTCTACACCGAACCTCCAAAATTACTTCCGATCACACTCCTAAGTCACAAATCATCCCCTGAAGCTAACCGAATCATCGGGATTCAAATTTGAGCCTTCTAACACATAAATCAATGTCCGGTTGACTTTTCCAAAACAAACCTTCCTTAAAGAGACTAAGTGTCTCATTTCCTACTAAAACCAATCCAAATCAACTCGTTCACACCCAACACTGATAATGAAGCATAAAGAAATAGGAAATGGGGAAAACGGGGCGGTAACTCACGAGACGACAGGTCGGGTCGTCACATCGATGCAAAGTGAAACAAGCAACGTTGATGTAGAGGAAGATTCTCAACCTATGATGACAGAAAGGATATTGTCTAATAAAAAAATCAAAGAAGTGGAAGATTTCCTACAAACGATAGACAAAGTAGAAGAAAGAAATAGTGGAAAATAGTGAAGCCGCCAAGGACTCCATAACAGGACCCCACTACAACAGTAGAAACATTGTATACACAGTAGATACACTGTATACACAGTAAATACACTGTATAAGGGACCCGCATAAGGGACCCACTGTACTGTACATAGATTCCTGTATATATTGCCTTATAGTAATATAAGCTATATATTATATAAGGCAATATATAAGTATATATACATACTATATATACTATATATATTTATATAGCTATATATAAGCAATTTATATTAGTATATACATATATAGTTTACAAGAAATTGCCTAAGATAAAAAAAATAAAAAAAATAGCCCGAATGATAAAGCCTGTTTAGGCCCATTTAGGCCCGCAGGCCCGACCCATTTAACCCGGGACCATGTGGGCTTAGGACCGCAGTGGGACGGTTCCACTCATTTGGCCCGTTAGACATGAGACCGCCAAAGCCCAGGCCTGTTTAGGCCCGGACCACAATACAGCCTTAGTATATGGTATTGGAGGAGGCCCTTGTTATAGAGGAGATGCTGCCCGAATTTACGTAAATGAGCTACTAGCTTAAGTTACAGATATAGCCTTTGCTTAGCACTGATTTTGAATCTCTTTATACTATGATAGATTGAGTTGACTTGTTTGAAGAGTTGCTTGGAAGGGATTAAGGACTCAACGGGTTTAAGGTATGTTAAGGCACTTCCTTCTTTCTTTTGGCATGATCTAAAGTGAAATGAATACGCTATTTCATAACGGATCTACTCCTAGCAACTAAGGTTGTCCATGTTGTTCTTTCCTTATAAAATTATTCTAAGCAAGTGTGTATGATCCTTGAATCCTACTAAGGTTCATATTGAGGGTATGGATGTCCATAATGTTAATCGAAGGTACAACGACCTTAAGTCACTCCAAAAGTTTTAGAACGTGATTCCATGAGTCTAGCATGCATTATATATAGTATCTATTTTACTCTACAAAGTCGCGCTATAGTCGGCCGGGTACGGCACCTATTGTGCAACCACTGATCAGTTGGGTTTACTGAGCTTCACGTGGTCGGTAGATTCTACCGAGCCTTATGATGGTTGGGTACGTTTTTACCGAGTCCTCTTTGAGGCCGGGTACAATATGATGATGATGATGCCCACAGAGGCATATGTTTTTTAAAAAAGGTTTACATATATATATATATATATGTATTATGCATTTCATGTCTGTAGCCCTAGAGGCACTCAGATGTTATAGGTTGTATCTCCTCTACCTCTCTTTACATTACTGTTCTTGTTTATGCTTTCCTGCCTTTCATACTCGGTATTTTATTCGTACTGACGTCCCTTTTGCATGGGTATGCTGTGTTTCATTCCCACAGGTCCTGATAGATAGGTTGACATTCCTCCTAGTAGGCTATCAGCTCAGCGGAAGTTGTTGGTGCACTTCACTTGCCCCGGAGTTACCTATTTGGTCAGTATGATTTGGACATGTATTGATTAGTATGGCAGGACCCTGTCCCGACCTTTACGATGTCTATGTACTCTTAGAGTCTTGTAGATAGATGTCATGTATATGAAAGATTGTATGGCCTTGTCTACCTATGTTCAGTGTACGAGTGTTCATTTTGGTCCTATAGGACCGTATGTCACATGTATAAGTTTGTATTACATGTTGGGTCGTCCTATGTCAAGTATTCCCATATGTTTTATTCTGGTAATATCATGACTGCCCTTCTGGCCCATTTATCCATGATGGTATGATAAGAAAGATACGCTACATTGGTACTTGGTTGAGTAAATGTCACGACCCAAATCCCGATCGTGATGGCGCCCCGCACACTACTAGGCAAGCCCGACCATTATTCAACACTTAACCCAATTTATCAAAAATAGCGGAAGGAAATATCAATTAAGCAAGATTAAAGTACTGAAGAATTTAACAAAATACACAATATAATCTCACTAGGACCCGGTGTCACGAATCTGAGCCTCTAGAATACAGAATATCATCCTAATACACGGTATATCCAAAGTCCGATAATGCGGAAATAAAGAGATAGGATAGGAGGGAGAAGATCAATGGCTGTGAACGCCGTGCAGCTACCTCGATACTCCCAGAAGCTGGATCTGCTGATCAACTGGATCTACTGAGCCTGAGACTGCCCTGGATCTGCATACAAGGTGCAGGGAGTAAAGTGAGTACTCCGACCCAGTGAGTAATAAAAGTAACTACAGTCCGAAGATAAGAAAATCCAGTAAATACATAAAGTCAGCTAAAATCCAAATATACAGCAACATATGGAACTGAGCAGCTAAACAACAATATAAATAGAAATACATGAATGCAATGCAATGCATATGATGGTACATTCCAGTACCCACTGCGGCGTGCAGCCCGAGCCATCCATATTTATTTATCGTCGACGACGCTCACTGGGGGTGTGTACAGACTCCGGAGGGGCTCCTACAGCCAAGCGCAATATCTTGGTCAGTCATTGTTACCTGACCGGTCAGCCATTGTTACCTGACCAATTTATATCATACAGTGCCATTGTTACCACTGTTCAAGTATATCATCCAGTGTCATTGTTACCACTATTTCAAGTATATCACACAGTGTCATTGTTACCACTGTTTCAAGTATATCACACAGTGTCATTGTTACCACTGTTTCAAGTATATCACACAGTGTCATTGTTACCACTGTTTCAAGTCACTTTATAATCAGTCCAAAAAATAATATAATAAGCCCCTTGGGCATTTACAAAACAGAAGTTCCCAGCCCGGAATACATTTAAAAATATCATTTAAGTTTTCAACACTTAGAATTATGGCTGAGTTTGCAAAACAGCATTTAAAACCTTGAACTGAAATTAAATGATACGCAAATCATGCTAAGCAGTAATATCAATCCTCGAAGGATTTTACAAATCGGCACAAGGCCCCAAACATGGCATCAAGCCTAGTAATATCAATGAAGTATGTGTATCAATCACCAGTATAGTATAAACATCACACGGGATGGACCAAGTCACAATCCCAAATAGTATCCGACCCCGCAATCTCCATGGAGTGCGTGTCATGCCTCAATATAGCGTTACGATGTGAAAGTCCAGGGTTTCAAACCCTCAGAACAGCATTTACATCTATTACTCACCTCAAGATGGCCAAAAGTCTATTCCGCGATGCCCTTTCCTTTCGAATCGACCTCCTCACGCGTCGAATCTTGCCAAAACCACAAGGAATATATTACAATAGGCTAAGGGAATATAACCCAATCGAAAAGACTCGAAAAATATCGAAAATCACGAAATTTGCAAAACCCGAGCCCCGGGCCCACTTCTCAAAAAATTACGAAAGTCACATCACCGGATTCCTCGTCTCTCCACGAGTCCGTACATATAAAATTTACCAAAATCGGAGTTCATTTGACCCCTCAAATCACCAAATCTTATTTTCAAATCCCTAGGCCTAAATCCTCAATTTTTCTATAATTTTCATGCTCAAATCCATACATAATTGATGTACTTAACTCAAAATAGGTGGGGATAACTTACCTTCACATTGATGATGAAAATCCCCTCTTGAAGCTCCCCAAAAATCGTCCATACTTTGAAGAAATGAAGAAAAGTGAGCTAAATCCGTGTATAAAAGAATATGTCTGTGCTTCGTCGAGTTGTACCTTGCACTTGTGCTATACAAGTTGTAAATCCTATTAAAATTGTTCCTTGTCGGACACCTTCTGTTTAAACACCCATATCGCCTTGTATAAATATCCAAATGACAAACGGCTTGAAGATTTAGAAACTTGACTCAAATTTCTTTAATTTGATAGGTTGTAAACCATATAACTCTTTATATATCCCGAGATATGAGCTTCTAAAGTGCATCGTAAATTCTGCCGAAATTGCTCCGGCAGCCCTTTTCGATCCATCGTAACTTTCTGAGATGATATCCAAATCGTGAATGGTTTAACTTTCCGAAAACTAGAATGTATGGGCTACAACTTTCGTGTTTTGCACTTTCTCTGATTTCTTATAGATTACAAGATATGAGCTTCCAAACTGGACTACTCGCACCTAAAATTTTCTGGGCACAGCAGAATTTTCTGCAATTTTTCCTAAGTCCGAAATCACTCCGAGACACCTCCGAAACACTCCCGAGCCCTCGGGGCTCCAAACCAAATATGAACACTGACTCTAAAACATCACACAAACTTACTCGAGCGATCAAATCGCCAAAATAACATCAAAATCAATGATTTGAGCCTTAAATCCAAGAATTCTTTCAAATTTCATAAACTTTCAAATTTTCCAATTTAAGGCCGAAACCCGTCAAACAACGTCTGTTTGTAACCAAACTTTACAGGAAGCACTTAACCAACATATATGAACTGTACCGGGCGTCGGAACCAAAATACGAGCCCGATACCATTACTTTCTGATCAAATTTCATTTTCATTTTCCTTAAACATTTTCAGAAAACGATTTCACGAAAAAAATTCATTTCTCGGGCCTGGGACCTCGGAATTCGATTTCGGAAACACGTTCAACTCCCATATTTTTCTATGGACCTTTCGAGACCAAAATATCACGGGTCCGGGTCCGTTTACCAAAAATGTTGACCAAAGTCAACTTTAACAATATTAAATATCAAAAAATTTCAAATTTTTCCCATAATTCATATATTTCAACACAAAGATATTCCGAACACACTCCTAAGTCCCACATAACCTAACGAAGCTGTCCAAACCATAAAATTCGCATTTCGAATCCGATATCAAAATTTCCACTTCCGGCCAAATTTTCTCAAAACCCTTCAATTTTCCATCTTTAGCCGAATGGCTCCAAAATGATCTACGGACCTCCGAATTCATTTCCGATCGTGCTCTCAAATCCAGAATCACCATACGGATCTACCAGTCTCGGAATCCCAAACGGACATCAATAACACTGAAATACATTTTAAACCAAACTGATGCAATTTCTTCTAAAATGCTATCTTCCATA
The DNA here is from genome assembly GCF_000715075.1 of Nicotiana tabacum. Taxonomy (NCBI): domain Eukaryota; kingdom Viridiplantae; phylum Streptophyta; class Magnoliopsida; order Solanales; family Solanaceae; genus Nicotiana; species Nicotiana tabacum. Next base: position 93,411,195 of record NC_134080.1, on the reverse strand, counting down.
ATAGGCGCCAAAACGCTCCCGGGTTATCCAAAAACCCGATCCGGGCATACGCCCAAGTCCGAAATCATCATACGAACCTGCTGGAACCTTCAGATCCCAATTCCGAAGTCGTTTACTCAAAATTCCAATCCTAGTTCATTTCTTCAATTTTAAGCTTTCAAAATGAGAATTTCCATTTAGATTTGACTCCAAACTTCCTGAATTTTAATTTTGACCATACACACAAGTCAATATACCTGAGATGAAGCCGCTCATGGCCTCAAACTGCTGAATGACGCGCCGGAGCTCAAAACGACCGGTCGTGTCATTACAGTAAAGTACCGGGTGCCTGTCGCGGCCCTCTAATTTGGGTTGTGACAAAAGTGGTATCAAAGCAGTTCTGTCCTATGGAGTCTACAAGTCGTGTCTAGTAGAGTCTTGTTTATGGGTATGTTGTAAACCACACTTATAAGCAGGAGGCTACATGGCATTTAGGTCTGTCACTCTTTCTTTTTACTCTAGATCGTGTGGTAGACCTCAGCTGTAAGGATCCAAGCTCCTAAATTCTATTTTATTCAAAATACAAGGATACCTACATCTACAAAGATAGTTGGTAAGAGATTGAATGTGGCTGTGGAAGAGTTGATCAGAGGAATTCGATTTTGCATTATGATTATGATGCGTAAATGTTAGGTCTTCAGCAGATCATATGTGTACTAAGATGTGTGAGCTTCTTGATAAGGATCCCCAAGGCATGAATATCTATCCACCCATATGGTAAAGAGCGACGAGAGAATCAGGAGGTGGATACAAGTTTCAATAATTAAAAGAAGCAACTTGAAAAAGAGTATGAGGTACCCAGCTAATGAAGATAATCAGAATTTGCAATTCATGAAGGGAAATATAAGCATTTTGAGTTACCTTCAACAGTAACAGAGGTATGTACAATTGGCCACGCCCATCTCAGTTATGCCCTATGGGAGTTGACAAATATAGTTTAAAAGAAGAAGGGAATAGCAAGATCCAATTGGGGTTAGAGTAACCCAAAATGGTAGATGGATTATTATCATTAGCTAACATTTCCGAAGGATATTGTAAATGTGGTAATAGTTCTCTTTGTGAGACATCCCGATGATGCAATCTAGAATAGTACATTTAGATATGAATACTAGAATGTCTGGAAAAATTTAGAAGATTGGCACTGGAATCCTAGAAGGGATAAATATTTACCTTTGTATGGCTCTCGTTCCTAGTAAAGAGAGAATGCTAAGTGACCTTTCCTAGTAAAGAGAGAATGCTAGGTGACCTGAAGATCCAGTGAGATGAAGAAAGGGGAGCTAAAAATGAAAGAATATTTTGTTGAAGTTATCAGAATAAAGTGATAGACAGAAATATTAGTCGGAGAATAAGAAGAGAGTAATTGAAGCATTATGAGTAAGATGTAATAAATGGATAATAATGGTAAATGAAAATATAACAAAATGACAGAGTCTATTGTCAAGTAAAGGAAAAGACAAGAGGTGACAGGCCTTGAGACAATCAAAGAATATAGGCCAAAGGCTATATTCTCATTCGAGAATTGAGTTGGTGATTCGAACATGATTACCAGAAGGAAAAATTAGACCCCCGTAGTAATAGAATTTAGTATGGTATAGTAAACAAGATATAAAAATCGAACATGATATAGGGATCGAAGGAATTGGTAATAGTCAGCATCGTGAGAATTTTAGAGATTGTGTTCCAACAATAATACAATAGAAAACAGACGAATAACCTTTAAGGATCATTTAGGAAAACGCTTCCCTAAAGCAAGCACTTTGAGCAGAGTTAATCTTAAGGGACTAAGTGTGCCGGTTGCACTAGGTGTCACCTTCGTGCGTAAGAAATTCAGTTATCCCTGGTATAGAAGGGTTACTATAAGGTGAGTAAGGGTCATTGATGTTGTGGAAAGATGCCAAAGATGAAGAGTAAAACATCTATAGGTAGATCTTCGTAGCACTAAGTCTTAGTACTCTCCTAAATGGGGGAAGATGGTGTGATATGGTATTAAGTCGGAGTTATTGGTTCAGGTAACAATGGAATAATAAAGGAAGAATGTGGTAGAAAGGCAAAAGGAATGAGATTGCATTTATTCAGACCATACAGATATGTTACAACTCCATAAGATTATGCAAGCACGCCATCGGGGAGAGGCAGTAAGGGTTCCCACACCAGATGTTATTGATAAATAAGTGTGAATGAACACTTGATATATAAGGAGCTAGTATGAGTGGTAAGTTAAGACAAAGAAAATAACCCAAGAGAGATTATGCGGAATATAGATATGACAATGGACCAACGAGTAGTTAGAAGTTGATTCGGGAAGAGCCTAGTTATGGCTAGACAAGAGAATACAGACAAATCATGCAGATTGTGCAAGGTAAACGTAGTGAACCCCAACATAGTGAATTCGGTCTCGCAGATATAATGACATCGTGATCCTTGAGAAATATTTGGATAGGATTTGGAGTAGTTAAAAGTACCATATAAGTGTTACAGAAAGTGCCACCAGGGAGATAGCCAAAATTTCAGTTCAGAAGCAACCCTACTATAACAAGGGCGCGAAGGTAAGTAACTAAGGCTAATTATAGGTGAGTGACAACATCAAAAATTTCTTCGGGTATATGGTGTAATAAGCTTGTAGTTTTACAGGAGTCGGAGGATCTCCCCTAAGTACTACCACGAAAGACCAGCTCAGGAAATAAGGAAATGGGCTTCAACCTAAGCGTATTAACTTGAAGAATAATTGGTCTGGTAACAATAGTCTCACTACAACATTGGATGCACTCCATAAGAAAGTGGCGCCTATAGTGGTTAATGAATGGGGGGGAAATCAAAGGTGATGTTTGAGATCATATGAGGTACAAGAAATTATAGTATTCATGGGCAATAAGACAAACCAAGTATTCATGCAACAAGTGGCAGAATGACCAGGAAAAGTAATCTTACATTTAAAGACAACTGAGAAGGCACAAAAGGAAATCTATGGTGCTAGCAAGTTAAAGGAAGGATGTGAGTAGTACAAATAGATATGTGTAAGTCGCAAGCTAAAGTATGGCAGAGTGACAAGGTTTTAGGTATATGGGAGTAAGGATAAGAAAAGGTGAGTTAGAAGGTGACAAGAATAGGTAAGACCTCGGGATTAAGCCCATCAAACAAGAGAGCTGATGGTTTCCGTATGTTATAAAAAGCTCAGTATAGCCTGAACAAACTCGGTGGTGTCTAAGACTAGGAGCAATTAGAAGAGATGAAATGGTGCCCTGGTAGTAGAATAAAAGTGTAATGGTGATAGATAAGAGGATGACATTTAGGCCTTTGATTGAGTAATGATTTTGAAAAAAGGGATTTCATGAATTGCGCACAGGATTAGAATACTCCCCATAAGATGAATCATGTTTGGATGCTATGAAATACTGTTATTGAAGTATAGTATCGTCCCTAGGTGGATTAGGAAAATCACTTCAAATGTTCCTCGATGCGACGTGAGCCCTAGTGACAGTGTATTACGTAAGAGGTTGCAAGTTATCAATGGTGGATTATAGATCAACATTAGATGGATAAAAGTTCCAAATTATGTGATGAGATTAGGTTGTCATTCTTAAGATGAACATTAATGAGGAAGCATTAAATGACTTAGATTTATACATGTAGGATAACCAGCAAGAGAATAACCTGGAGTTGGGTAACAGACCTCGGTAATAATAAACTGAAGTAAGAGTTATAGTATAGTATGACCTACATAGTTGTAGTAAAACCATAAGCATAGATAACGGAGTCTATGAAACAAGATATAGCAAAACTTGTAAGTTCAACAAAGTACCGAGCGAAGAATTTTACTACACCTATAGATGCCCAGAGGGACAACTAGTCATTGTGCTATATATGTTCACAAAGTGAGGCCTGGAGATTGGCTAAAACCAAGGGGGGAAAAGTAGATAAAAGTCACATAGGCGTACATACAAGGTCAGAATCATACGAGCTGCATGAAAGAATATAGAAACATTTACAAGATTGGAAGAATTTCAACCACAAGTCGTGGTGTGAGAAAGAGGCCTAAAAGAGGAATGCCCTAGCCTTTGGATTTATACGCCAAATAGCTCCCTAGATGGCAAAGACAATATAAAAGTATTCATAAGAGCTATTGCTTGAGAGACAGATAAGCACATCAGTCAATATTTTGAGGACGAATGTTCCAAAAGGGGGAATGATGTTACACCCTACGTTTTCATACATGAGAGTACGTCATAAGCCATTGATGAAAGCTCGGAAATGAGATTATATTTGGAAGAAAATAAAGTAAGTTAATCATGTTACCTTGGAGGTTACAAATATTTAAGATCATGAATAACGAGTACCAAGAAGGTTGGAAAGCTTAGAAGCTAAACCAATTGAAGAAAATAAATTTCGTCGAAAGTCGACAAGTTTGGAATGTTACAACATGTACTTTGGGGTGACACTAGGGTTATTAACATGATAAGGAGGTTACTCTATGAGTTATTTTAGTCGTATGATATTCATTTACTACGTTTTGAAGGAAAGCAAGTTGTGGAACAAAAGTTGGTAAAGGTCACCACAAGTTACATTCATAATTTTGCTGAAACGTATGTCAAATGTAGCTGAACTTTTCTCAAAATATACTTGGAATTATGGGGTGATCTACCTACCAAATCAAAGATCTACGAGTCTAGTTTCTAAAGCATTAAACCGTTTTCCAATACGACATCGAAGTAGAGAGATATTCACATTTTTGAGAGACCACACAAGCAGCTCCCAATGGGACCCGCTTAGGTGGTGGTTGACCTACTTCACTTTATAAACGATTCGGACGCCTATTTTTAACTAATTTTCAACTCAACTTTGTCTCCAAACTTCTCCTAACCCTTCTAAACAGATACCACAAGGGTTTGAAGTGATTCTAAAGTGATTACACCATATTTCAACATCAAACTTAGTTCTAGTGAGGAATAACACTTCTTTGAGGTTGTGTTGTCATTGAGGGTTGTTTGGGCTGTGTTTGGCTGAAATTCAAAGTTTTTCCTACTGGATAAGGTGAGTATAACAGTATACAAATTGTGCTTAAGCTTGCTTGTATGTTGGTTAAGTTTTTAGGATGATAAACTACAAGATAATACTTGGATTAGCTTAAGTCACTTCTATGGTGTTGTATTGCCATTGAGGGTTGTTGTAAGCTGAATATAACTTGGATTTTGACTTGAAGTTATTTTAGGAGGTACGTGAATTGTGTTCTTGCATGTGCTTAAGGTTATCTTGATATTGATTAATTTAAATGGATGGAGTAGACATGAACTAGTGAATAAAGTTACTAATTGAAGATAGTTGGAGTTGGGGATTGTTTCCTTTGTTATAAATATATGGTATAAGGATGGTATCATCGATGAATAAATTTATTATCATGCTAATGATACTGTTATGTTAATGTAAGAAGTCTATAAGGGGTGATATGGGTTATACGGATTCCAATCGGAGCTTGACGCTCGTCGTGAAGTAGTTGTGAGTTGTTGTTATATGATGTTTTGTTATTGATATTTATATGTTGATAGGTTTCTCTGGTTGTTCTTGTTGGCATATGGTATTGGAGGATCCCCTTGTTACAGGGGAGATGCTGCCCGAATTTACATAAATGAGCTACTAGCTTAAGTTACAGACATAGCCTTTGCTCAGCACTGATTTTGAATCTCATTATACTATGATAGATTGAGTTGACTTGTTTGAAGAGTTGCTTGGAAGGGATTAAGGACTCAACGGGTTTAAGGTATGCTAAGGCACTTCCTTATTTCTTTTGGCATGATCTAAAGTGAAATGAATACGCTATATCATAACGGATCTACTCCTAGAACTAAGGTTGTCCATGTTGCTCTTTCCTTATAAAATTATTCTAAGCAAGTGTGTATGATCCTTGAATCCTACTAAGGTTCATATTGAGGGTATGGATGTCCATAATATTAATCGAAGGTGCAACGACCTTAAGTCACTCCAAAAGGTTTAGAATGTGATTCCATGAGTCTAGCATGCATTATATATAGTATCTATTTTACTCTACCGAGTCGCGCCATAGTCGGCCGGGTGCGGCACCTATTGTGCAACCACTGATCAGTTGGGTTTACCGAGCTTCACGTGGCCAGATACGATTCTACCGAGCCTTATGATGGCCGGGTATGTTTTTACTGAGTCCTCTTTGAGGCCGGGTATAATATGATGATGATGATGCCCACAGAGGCGTATGTTTTTAAAAAAATTTATGTATATATATGTATTATGCATTTCATGTCATTATCCCCCAGAGGCACTCAGATGTTATAGGTTGTATCTCCTCTACCTCTCTTTACATTACTGTTCTTGTTTATGCTTTCCTGCCTTTCATACTCGGTACTTTATTCGTACTGACGTCCCTTTTGCATGGGTATGCTGCGTTTCATGCCCGCAGGTCCCGATAGACAGGTTGACATTCCTCCTAGTAGGCTATCAGCTCAGCGGAAGGTGTTGGTACACTCCACTTGCCCCAGAGTTGCCTATTTGGTCAGTATGATTTGGACATGTATTGATTGGTATGGCGGGGACCTGTTCCGACCTTTATGATGTGTATGTACTCTTAGAGGCTTGTAGATAGATGTCATGTATATGAAAGATTGTATGGCCTTGTCTACCTATGTTCAGTGTACGAGTGTTCATTTTGGTCTTATAGGACCGTATGTCACATGTATAAGTTTGTATTACATGTTGGGTCGTCCTATTTCAAGTATTCCCTTATGTTTTATTCTAGTAATATCATGACGTCCCTTCTGGCCCATTTACCCATGATGGTATGATAAGAAAGATACGTTACGTTAGTACTCGGTTGAGTAAAGTACCGGTGCCTATCGAGCCCTCTGATTTGGGTCGTGAAACTTCTGTGAAAGTGCAATAGAGAGGTAAGCCGATTGAGGAGGCTATATGGGAGTCTGAGTCCAATATGCGGAGTAGACGCCCCTACTTTTTTACCAGTCCATGTACTTTTCTATGTTCGTTCAAGAACGAATGATTCTTTTAGGCGTGGAGAATGTGACGATCCGGTAGATCGTTTTGAGTGCTAGTCTTAATTCATGTCCTAAAACCTCTCATAGCTTCATTTGATATTTATTGATTTGCGTGTGTGGTCTGTGTCGCTTTTCGGAAAGCTTTTGCGTAAATTTTGAAGAAAAATAATTTTTGACTTAAAATAAAACTTGGGTTGACCATGACAATATTTTTTTTAAATAACGTCGGATCGGTGTTTTGATGATTTCGGTAGGTTCATATGATATTTTGAACTTGTACGCCCGGTTGGTTGGGGTTCTCGGTGACCCGAGCGCGTTTCGGTGCATTATGTGAAAGATTATGAAAGTTTAGTTTTTAAGTTGAAATCTTGAGTTTGACGATTGATTCTTGTTATTTAATGTTATTTTGATAATTTGAGGTAGCGCGCAAGTTTGTTGGATGTTATTAGATGTTCAGTTTGTAGCCCGAGGGGCTCGAATGAGTTTTGGAAGTGTTTCAGAAGGTTTGAACTGCTGATGCTTTTGGTGGTGCTTCAGGTGTGAAGGTCTTGCATTTGCAATGATCTGTTCGCAATTTTGAGTCTCGCTTTTGCGAAGTTGGACTCACAAATGTGATATATGGGGAGGGAGCTGTGATTTTTGCAAATGCGAAGTGTCAGACGCAAATGCGAGGTGGGTGATCCACTTTTGCGATGAGGAGGTCTCAATTGGGACTAGAAGCTTGGCTGGACAGCTTTCACGGTGATGGTTGTCTCGCTTTTGTGTCGTTTAGTTTATCACAAATGTGATGTTTTATGTCGCAAATGTATCATCAAGGGCTAGACAGTAGTTCACAAGTGGTTCTCTTTAGCGAACATCGCAATTGCAAACTAGAGTTCGAAACTGCGATGTCTGCAACTAGGTAAAATAGGAAAAAAATCAGGACTTAGCTCATTTTACACCATTTCTCAACCCTAAACACTCTAGAGGCGATTTTCTTAGGAGCTTTTCTTCCCATTACTTTTCATGAACTTTTAACATCAAATCTATGAATTTCATGGTTAGTTATTAGGGGTTTTGGGTAGAATTTAGGAATTTTGTAAAATTGAGATTTAGACCTCAAATTGAGGTCGGGTTTTGAAATAAATCACATAACCAGGCTCGAGGGTGAATGGGTAATCGGGAATTTGTCTGAGTCTCAAATTTTGACCAAGAGGGCTCGAGATTAAATTTTGTTGACTTTTTCAATTTCATCAAATATTGAACCTTTTTTATTTGTGGGTAGTTTCTAAAGCTTGTATTGGATTGTTTGATTGAACCAGGATCGAGGGTGAATGGGGACGGCGTATATGCGATGAGACGTGTGTATATGCATTGTCATGGGTCAAAGCATGCGAGTTGGTGCTATTTACCTTTATGTCGTTATTTATTCCATGTTATATCTCATTACATGCTTTGATTGCTACATGTCATTACTTGTTATTCATGCCTTACTTTTCATCTGTCATTTAATTGTTACTTGTTTTGATTCATTCATTTCTCGCTCAATATCTGCTTACCTGCTATATGTTCCTACCTATATTAATTGCATATATTCATCCTCTCATGTCTTTACTTGCCTTTATTATCTTTACATTACGTGTCGCACTTTATTATGTCATATCCGGTTATGTGAGTCCTTTAGCTATTCTTGTATTGAGATTTTTCAATATTTGTGAATACGAGGTATTGGTTATTCTCTGTTTGTACTGGTAGTTCTTTGATATTTTATATGCTTTATTTCCTTTTGTGATGAGATTACGGAATTTGGTTGTATTGAGTTGTTCATGTTAATGAGTTGATATTGGGAACGGGTTATGCGCCAAAACAATATTGAAATGAATTGATAATGGGAACGGGTTGCACGCCGCAATAGATATTATGATAAATGTTGGGATTTGGTGACACGTTGCAATGGAGTATGATGTACAATAATTATTTGCTATTATAGTGCTCTATTTCTTTACTATGATACTAGGTTATGAGATGATGTTATTTTAGGGCCCTCTCTTAGTTGATCTTCGGGTCCCATTATTATGGGTTTACTCCTTGTCTATATTTCTGTTTTCTTTTATTATTATTCGTTTAGGTTTATAGTGAGTATCTTGTCATAGCCTCATCACTACTTCGTCGAGGTTAGGCTCGACACTTATATAATACATGGGGTCGGTTGTACTCATGCTATACGTCTACATTTTTTGTGCAGGTCCTGGTGTTGGTCCTAGAGGCGCATAGAGGAGATTGCTCGAATCCAACTCATTCAGGAGACTTGAGGTAGAGCTGCACAACATTCGCAGTCCTTGAAGTCCCCTTCTATCATGTTTACTGTTTATCTAGTTCAGACAGTTGTACTTTATTTCAGATCATATTTGTAGTATTCTAGTTACTCATGTACTTGTGACTCCAGATTCTTGGTATATGTTTAGATTGTGTTATGATTGTATTTATCACATGTATCTCAAAGTATTTCAGTTTTAAATTATTAATGTTCCATTTTAAATTGTTAAAATTGGTTAAATACTTTAGCTAACGTTGGCTTGCCTAGCAAGTGGATGTTAGGCGCCATCACGGCCCCGTGGTGTGGTTTTCGGCTTGTGACAATCCATTCATGAGATTCATAAGGAAATCACTGAGCCTAAGACTTAAGAAAATAAGGAACTATCAATAAATCCAATCGATATCAAGACGAATTTGAATCGATTGGATATAGTGGTGGATTATGTCTTTGCGTATAATGTTGCATATTGCATTATAATATAGTGAGGATCTTGAACCTCAGTTGGAAAATATCGACAGAGACGTGATTGGCCAAAATGGCAAGAAGAAATCCAATCAGAATAGAATTCACTTGCAAAACGTGAAATTTTTTGGCATGTAGTTCAAATACCTAACGATGTTAAGCATGTTGGATATAAATGGGTTTTCGTACGTAAGAGGAATGAGAAAAATGAGGTAAAAATATATAAGGCACGCCTTGTTGCACAAGAATTTTTACAAAGGCCCGGTGTCGATTATGAATAGATATATTCACCTGTTATGGATGCAATAACGCTTCGTTATCTCATTAGTTTTGATGTCCATGAAAAGCTTGACATGCATTTAATGGATGTGATTACAGACTACCTTTATGGCTCACTTGATAATGAGATATGCATAAAACTTCCCAAAGGATTGAAAATGCTTGACGCACATAATTCAAAGTCCCGAATATTTTCAATCAAATTGCAAAGATCTTTGTATGGTCTAAAGCAATCAGGACGAATGTGGTATAACCGCCTTAGTGAGTATTTAATAAAGGAAGGTTATATAAATGATGTCATTTGTCTACGTGTTTTTATAAAGAAAATAACATCGAAGTTTTTTGTAATTACTGTATATGTTGATGACATAAACCTTATTGGAACTCCTACAAAACTCTAAAAGGGAATTAATTATTTAAAGAAGGAATTCGAAATGAAAGATCTCGGAAAGATAAAATTATGTCTCGGTTTGCAAATTGAACATTTGGCAAACGAAATTTTTGTTCATCAATCTGTCTATACAGAAAAAGTGTTGAAACGATTTTATATGGATGGAACAGATCCGTGAAGTACTCTGATGGTTGTTCGATCACTTGATGTGAATAAGGATCCGTTCCGACCTCAAGAAAGAATGAAGAGCTTGTTGGTCCTGAAGTACCATATCTTAGTGCAATTGGTGCATTAATGTATCTTGCTAATACTACATGGCCTGACATAACTTTTTTAGTTAATGTCTTAGCAAGATATAGCTATGCTCCTACAAGAAGACATTAGAATGGAATCAAACACATATTGCAGTATATAAAAAGGACTACCGATATGGGCTTATTTTATGGCAATGATTGCAGTCTCGATCTTGTTGTTCATACCGATGTTGGGTATTTATCTGACCTACACAAGGCTCGATCTCCAATAGGCTATGTGTTTACATGTGGAGGTACTGTCATATCTTGTCGATCGACTAAGCAATCAATCATGGCTACTTCATCTAAGCATGCTGAGATAATTGTTATTCATAAAGCAAGCCGAGAATATATGTGGTTGAGGTCTACAATACATCTTATTCGAGAAAAATCTGATTTGAAGTGTGATAAAATACCCACGATTTTGTATGAAGACAGTGCAGCACGCATAACCCAATTGAAGGGAGGATTCATAAAGGAGATAGGACAAAGCACATTTCACCAAAGTTATTTTCACACAGATCTTCAAAAGAATTGCGATATCAATGTGCAGCAGATTCGTTCAAGTGATAATATGGCTGACTTGTTCACCAAATCTCTATCGACGTCACCCTTCAAGAAGCTAGTGTACAAGATTGGGATGTGAAGGCTCAAAGATGTGAATTGATGCTCTCATCATGGGGTGTTAATATGCGTTATACTCTTTTTCCCTTATAAGATTTTGTCCCATTGGGTTTTTCTTGCAAGGTTTCTAATGAGGCAGCCAAGGCATATTGTTAAATATGTGTACTCTTTTTCCTTCACTAGAATTTTTTTTCCCACTGAGTTTTAGTTTAGTTAAAGTTTAACGAGGCACATTTATCTGTTGAATAGACATTCAAGGGTGAGTGTTATAAATAGTACTGTAGTTAAGGTGAATGTCTATCTTTTAGAGAGTTTTTAGAGTTTATTACTTTATGGTTCAATCATTTTTCTCCTATAAATAGAGAGCTTCTATCCCATTGTAATTCATCCCAAATCAATAGAATTCTCTCTCTTTTCTCTGCAATATTCTTCTTCTCTTTTATTGTTTTATTTCACCTTCCAATAATTTAAAGTTTTGGGCTTAATATAAATCCTTCTACGACCCAAATTTTAAGTCGACATGTGAGTACTTATAAGGATTTAAATTTTAATTATAGGATACACTATAATATTACTTGCTATAATAGGTAACTTTCTTTCTATCTTTTGTTGGTTACTAATTTATACTTGCCTAAAAAACAAAATTTACTTAGTTTCATGATAGTGTAGAATTCCTTACCTGTAAAAAATTGAAGTCATTATGGAAATTATATGTCAAAAACTGAAAAGGAAAACAAACGAGTTCGTACGCGAGTTGTTAAGTTCTGTCTCTCGTAACCTCATATATATTTGGTTCAAGGAAGATTACGGGAAGGGTGAGGCCTTGGAGGAGAGATTATTTCATTAGGAGAAGTATATTGTTCTTCTTCCTCTTTGGTTATTTGGAACATCAGAAGGTAGTTAACTTACATTTACTTTCTCCTTTTCTTCAGAATTTTAAGATATTGAGAAGATTGACATGGCTGCTCGCCTTCAATTTTACATCCTAAAAAAAGGAAATAATATGTGGTCACCTATACTTTCCCTCTTGTAATGTTTCCTCTTTTCTCCCCAAACCAACAACACCACAAACTCAGTCTAATCCCATGTATGAGGTGAAGATAGAAAGGTTGTTTCCAGTTTTCTCCCAAAACCAAAAAGAGCATTAGTTTCCATATGGAATTCTAACGTGATTTATGAAGATTTGTTTACTTATAATGTTATGGTTTAGATTGTTCTTAGGTTTCGGCAAAAGTTGCTAAGCTAGTTTTTGTTTGAACATGATCTTAGCATACAACTTTTCAAATAATCATCTGAAAGCATTTAGATGATCCATAAGGGTACACTTGACGTTCACAACCATAATCATTTTTTTAGTAAAGTTGATTAAAGTGATCATTACCAGTAAACAGTAAAAACTTGCTGGGAGTAAACATAGAGCACCTTCTGTGCGATCGCCTGTTGGCCAAACTTTGTACACTACTTATAACAGTAAAATTCGTAGAACTTGCTAAAAGCAGTAACAGATCTGGAAGTTAGATGCTGTGAACTTTGAGCCAAAAGGCTAGGTTCTAAATTTATACCTAAATCTATCTATACTTGTTCTTTGCAAATAATATTGAATTTGACCTAACCATGTGACCAGGAGGTCACGGGTTCAAGTTGTGAAAACAACCTCTTGCAGAAATGCAGGGCAAGGCTGCATACAATAGACCATTGTGGTCCGGCCCTTCCCCGGACCTTGCGCATAGCAGGAGCTTAGTGCATCGGGCTGCCCTTTTTATTGAATTCGACCTAAAAAACACTGCATTTGCTAACCCCCCCCCCCCCTCCCCCCAATTCAATTGCCTGAAATTACAATTAAACCCCTGGAATTCGAGAACAAGGAGAGAGAAAATTGGAGTATTGCAAGATGTTTTCTCTATCTACCAATACATACAGTTTCTCTCTAGAAAAATCTTTCTCTGATTTTCGTTTCTCTCTGCATTTGCTAAACCCGCAAACCCATTATTGGATCCATCACTGCCTAAAGTAAACATTATCAGTAAGCATTACAACATATTCCCGTTAAATTTACAACATAGAGGGATTTCCACTCGCAAAGGAGAAATACTACATTTAAAACATTCGAACGCCATTCAGCTAACATCATGCGTTGTGATGGGATTGTTACTTGATATACATGCAGACAAAAAAAGGGTATTAACTCAACTAACATACTAGGCTGAAAGAAAAGTAAGAGAACCTTAGTCTAAGTTTTGCTAACATCAAAGACAGTTTTCACTAGATTACAATTTGGTGATTTCTATTTCAACTCTAACAAGCACATAATACACAGCAAAATATTCACTCAAAAGCCTCTTAAAGAGCCTTGGCAAGTAAAAGAACAAAAGCAAAAAAGCCACATGCATCAGGAAATATAAAACAGACATATCTTAAAGCGATGAAATAAGATACCAGCTTCTCAAGACCTAGAATTCTAGATCTTCTGAAAGAATGTCACATACTCTTTTGACTTCTATAAGTGATGTTTAGGTGCTGTCATCTCCGTTTCATTTTTAACACAGAGTCTCCTCATAGGATTCTGTCTTGGAGATCAGACATCAAAGTGGATGCTAAGGAGGTAAGCTTCTTCCCAGTTTCTCCAGCAATATTTTTGATCGAGGAGATATCTTGTTGTGCCTGGAAGCATAAAAGGAGACATTGAAAAGGAAGATCCAAACAATACCTTCACAAAGAAACTGGTGAAGAGCGAAGCTTTGTGTATCAAAACTGCCACTATACCTGGAAAGAGAGCCGATTAATAAGTTCTCCTGCAGTGACGTCAAAAGCTGCCCCATCATCTTGACCAAATAGGTCAGCGCTAGAGATGGCACTTGAACCCTAGGAATACAAAGAGGGAGAGAAAGTAGGTTTTAGAACCTGAATTTGCTTCTTCAGTTTTCAGGTAAACTTCATATAGTAGCAGAAGGATCAGCTTCAATATCAGATATCGAAGCAAACTTCGTCAATTAGTCCATTCAAACCCATCAGACGAGCTAAGGTAATAAGTTGATAACCTAATTATAGCACACTGTTATGAGCTGCACCAAACAATTGGCTTACAAATTATAATAATAACTGAAAAAGGCGGCGTACCTGCGGTTCGTAGGGAGCACCGGAGAGGAGGAGAAGAGAGCTAACAGTGAGAGATATAAGGTAGCTAGGAAGGAGGCGAAGATGGCAGTAATGGAGGCTAAGACGGCAACTTTTGCTCGTCTGTATGAGGAACTAGGGAACAAAGGAGGGGAGAAGAAGTTATTCCGACTCGCTAAGGTGAGAGAGAGGACGGCTCGGGATCTGGACCAAGTGAGGTGCATAAAAGATGATGACGGCAAAGTTTTGATGGGGGATGGCCAGATTAAGAGGAGATGGCAGACCTACTTTTATAAACTTTTAAATGAAGAAGGGGATCAGGATATTGTGCTAGGTGAATTGAGGAATGCCGACAGCCCCCATGAATTAAGTTATTGTAGGGACATTGAGGTCGATGAGGTCATGGAGGCAATGCGTAAAATGAGGAGGGGCAGAGCTACCGGGCCAGACGAAATTCCGGTTGAACTTTGGAGGTGTGTGGGTAGAGCAGGCTTGGAATGGCTTACTGGGTTGTTTAATGTTATATTCAAGACTAATAGGATGCCTGAAGAGTGGAGGTGGAGTACAATGGTTCCGTTGTATAAGAACAAAGGCGATATCCAGAGATGTAACAACTATAGGGATATCAAATTACTGAGTCATACCATGAAAGTCTGGGAGAGAGTGGTAGAAATGAGAGTGTGAAGGACGGTGTCTATTTCAGATAACCAGTTCGGGTTCATGCCGGGGCGATCTACCACAGAAGCTATCCACCTTATTAGGAGGATGGTGGAACAATACAGGGATAAGAAGAAGGATCTCCACATGGTGTTTATCGATCTAGAGAAAGTGTACGACAGGGTTCCTAGGGAGGTCTTATGGGAGATGCTTAGAGGTTAAAGGGGTCCCGGTTGCCTACATTAGGGTGATTAAAGACATGTATGATGGAGCTAAGACTCGGGTTAGGACAGTTGGAGGCGACTCCGACCATTTTCCGGTTGTTATGGGGCTGCACCAAGGGTCTGCGTTCAGCCCTTTCCTATTTGCCCTGGTGATGGATGTCATAATGCATCATATTCAAGGGGAGGTGTCATGGTACATGCTATTTGCTGATGACATAGTCCTAATTGACGAGACACGACGCGGCGTCAACGAGAGGCTAGAGGTTTGGAGACATGCCCTTGAGTCTAAAGGTTTCAGGTTGAATAGGACGAAGACGGAATACCTCGAGTGCAAATTTGGGGTCGAGCCGATGGAAGCAAGAGTGGAAGTGAGGCTTGACTCTCAACTCATCCCTAAGAGGGGTAGTTTCAAGTATCTTGGGTCAGTTATTCAGGGGATCGGGGAGATCGACGAGGATGTCACACACCGTATAGGGGTGGGGTGGATGAAGTGGAGGTTAGCGAAGGGAGTCTTGTGTGACAAGAAAGTGTCACCATTACTAAAAGGTAAGTTTTATAGAGCAGTGGTTAGGCTTGCTATGTTGTATGGGACCGAGAGTTGGCCGGTTAAGAACTCACACATCCAGAAGATGAAAGTAGCAGAGATGAGGATGCTGAGGTGGATGTGCGGGCATACAAGGATGGAAAAGATTAGGAATGAAGATATTCGATAGAAGGTGGGCGTGGCCCCCATGGAGGACAAGATGCGGGAAGCAAGACTCAGATGGTTCGGGCACATTTAGAGGAGGAGCACTGATGCACCAGTGAGGAGGTGTGAGCGACTGGTTGTGGTGGGCACGAGGAGAGGTAGAGGGAGACCTAAGAAGTATTGGGGAGAGGTAATCAGGCAAGACATGGCACGACTTAGGATTACTGAGGACATGGCCCTTGACAGGAAATTGTGGAGGTCGAGCATTAAGGTTGTAGGTTACGGAAATTGTGAATATTTCTACAGCACACTAGAGTGAGACTAGCCAGTTAGGAGTTAGTCTTAGGATGCTACTGATGCAAGGCTTTATCTGTTGGATATTAGTATATCTTCCATCCTTTTGGTATTTCCTATATTTCCTATATTGCTGTTATTTTGTTATTTTATGTTATGTATTTTATGTTATTTTACTATTAGTTTATTGATAATACTAATATATCGTCTCTTGTTGCTCTCTTGAGCCGAGGGTCTCCTGGAAACAGCCC
Source organism: Nicotiana tabacum (assembly GCF_000715075.1). Lineage (NCBI taxonomy): Eukaryota > Viridiplantae > Streptophyta > Magnoliopsida > Solanales > Solanaceae > Nicotiana > Nicotiana tabacum. Next base: position 93,394,570 of record NC_134080.1, on the reverse strand, counting down.
CTCTGCCCCTCGGGGTAGGGGTAAGGTCTGCGTACATATTACCCTCCCCAGACCCCACTATTGGGATTATACTGGGATGTTGTTGTTGTTGTAACTGAATCTGCTAAAATAAGCTCAAACGAGCAGTTATTAGAAGAATCCAAGGGTTGAATATTTTGGCAGTACATTATATTTTTTGAGTCATTAAAGATACATTATTTTGACAACTTGTTTGCAATATGATCCGTGAAAGGCTTATTGGAAGGTAATAGTTCAAAACAAACTGTTTAACTCCTACCAAAAGTTGGTCCCGAGAAGTCTGTTAAATGTGTTCAATAGGAAGAGGATCAGCTAAATCATGTACAGGCATTCTCTACCCCTCAATTTCCCTATTAAACAGCACGATAAATGTGAAACGAGAGAATAGAAAATTCCCTCAACTTCCTTAATCATCATGTAAGAGTTTCACTTGAATTGGTGACTGAAAAGCAGCCAAAAAAGTTACAAAGAGACCGAAAAGCTACTAGAAAAAGTGACAGGAAGAATGATCCGAAAAAAGAAGAAGAGGGAACAGGATGAAAAAGCACGTGCTGCCTGAACTGCCGCCAAAAAAGAGGTCCAGTGCCTGCAAAATAGGTAAATGAAGCTGAAACGGCCACCAACAGATAGCACGTTTGCAGCATACCCCGAAAGGGAATTGGCTTATAATTTCTGAACCGAGATGTGCAGTTAACGAGAACTTCAGGAAATCTGGAGACGTCAGCAGGGGTCTCCGGAAGATATGCTATCAACACATATACATTCATCATGTTCAGAACCCAAATCCTGGTTTCTAATGAGTTATGTACTTAGGAAGCTCTCAGTTCTCACAACAAACTTTAATTAGAGATACATTAAACTTAATGCAAATTCTCATTATTGAATGAGATAAAAATCAAAAGGAGAAACAAAGCGAAGGAACATAGGGGTACATATGTTGCTGTGAAGTAGGGATGTTTGTAGTAGTTAGGAATGGAAAAGATTCTGAAAACTATAAGGAATATTTGGGTCGGTCACTGGTAGCTGGCAATTCAAGGATTCAATGCTTTACAAAAACAGTAGGTACACGCCTATATAAATGATAAGGACATACTTATACTTCCCTTGTTCTAAATTTGTTGCCCAATATTGATAGTTAAATACAGATTGACTTATTTAGTTTTGGAACATAAATTTAATTGTTTGATATCAATTCTATCCTAGTTTATTTAATACTTTAATAAGTGTCTACTATTGTTAGTTAAACTGTGATAATAAGGTCAAAAGTCATTCTAAAATATGGTCAAAACCACTTAAACTGGGAGGAGGGTGAAAAATAAGCAAGCATACCGAGAATTTCTGTAGAGAGACTGAGGCTTCCATTTCAGTTTTAGACTGATCACCAAAGTATTGAGCAGATGAAATGGATTTGGCATTAGAAAACTTCTTCCTTGCTTCATCAGTTTCCTCAATCTGATTAGAGTAGAATGTAAACAAATAAGGTAAAACATCTTAATAGCAATGGATAAAGATCAAGAAGCAGAGAGAAGGAAAAACTTGGATTCTACACAAACATCACAAGTAAACATCTAAGAGATAGATCAGGAAGAAAACAACTGAGAGAGAAAAGGAACATAATCACACAGAAACATCCAAAAACTAATGATGCAAAAAGAGAAGCAAGAACCTTCTTCTAGGCAGTCTAGGAATACCTGAAATATTTTAATAAGTAACCAAACACTAGAAAATTGAGGTACAAAAAGAGTAGGATGAAAATTAATCCTTTGTTGATTTTTGCACAAGGATATATATATACTCTAACAAGCTCTGAAATGCAGAAATTTGTTGGTGGGAAGGTCAGTGGGACAATAAGCATACTCCAGAACGCATGGTGAATTTCATCAATGAAATAATAGCTACAGAAGAATCCAAAGCTCCAATAGAACTGAGTCTTGCTTGTTGATTAAACGGAGGGACACGTATCATCGACTTATTGGCCAATTCTAAATATCTCCTAATTAATTAAAAATACTCATTATCCATACCAGAAAAACAATTTTATTAAGTAATTTTTTTTGTAAAAACTGAAAAAAAATTATTTTTTTAACTAAAATCTGAAAAAAAAACGAAAATATTGGTACAGTGAGATCTGCAACAGGGAACATCAGACCAAGATATCACTATTTTTGGGGCTCAATAGAATAGAAAAACAAAGACAAAAGCCACACCACAATAATATCCACCTTTCTCCTTCCGTTAAACTTTACTTATAAACATACATGATAAAGATTATCCCTTTTCTCTTTGAACCTAGTTTTACGCCACTAAGCTTCTATGCAAAAAATACTGAGCTGATTCTTGATATTTCATTGAACCAGCTTTAACGAAATCCTGGATGATCATGGAAAATAAAAGCTAGAATAAGAACTCACTTGAATTTTTGAAGAATTGGAACTTGTCTTCTTTGTGAAACCATTATCCGTTTCATAATCTGCAAAAAAGTTGGAGGACTTCGGAGGGGCTACATGGTTAAGAACACGAGGGCCTCCAAAACTCGTCTCAGCAGGTTGGACATTGTCTGTGTACTCAAAACGAGATGTGAACGATGAACCAACAGTTGTTGCATTACTTGCAGTGCTGGAGGAGGAAATTTGAATGGGCGGTTCTTCAGGCTTCTGGTCATAGAGACTTTCACTTGGCTGTACATCGGCAAATAGTCAATTGACTAGAAACCTAAAATTACTACGACAAATTTGTTAACCACCATAAAAGCGGGGTTATTACTTCTTTTTTTGGGGGTCAAATAAGCATAATGCAGGATATCACTTCATTTCAAAGCATCCAACTTACGTCTATGCCCAAGTTCTTGGCTGTATGTCTAATAAGTACCTTTTTAGTAAGTTTGCGAGCTCCAAGTCTACCTGACTTCCCTGCTTTCTTTGCAACTATAGGTTTCTTAAAAGAGGTGGTAATAACTTGAGAGGCTTTGGGTGAAGCAGAAACCTCGGTTTTTTCGTCCTTCAATGAAGACGTTTGTTTTGTTGGTTCACTGGTCTTAATATCTGGAAATCCATTAGTAGCCTGTGCAGCCTGAGAAGCAACAGGTGATGCTGGCAAACCTGCATCCTCCGCAGTACTTTTAGCAACCTCTTTTAAGAGTAACTGCCTATACAAGTCAGCAGCCCTTGAGGTATATTTGGCATCAGTCTTGCCTCCATCGTTCCATCCATGCTGCTTGAAAAAAACTTGAGCACGGTTATTTCCACCAAAGTACATCATTTTTAACTGCTCTGGAGTCCACGAATCTAAATTTGTTGATCTGCAAGACTCAGCTTCTCAGTAAATGGAAATTACAATAACAACTACGACAACAACAAACCAACTATAATCTCACAAGTGGAGTTTGGGGAGGGTAGTGTGTACGAATACCTTGAGGGCTCAGAAAATAGAAATTATAAATAATAATATGATAAAGCAACGGCAGAAGATTTATTCTCACTCTTGTTTGACCACATCAGCCCTTGTCCCCCAGCCCCATTATAGTTTTAAAAAAAAGAAAAAGAAAAAAAAGAAGCCTATCGGCCTGCCACCAACATCTTAACCAGCAAAACCAAAATATTAACAGCTAGTCTACTCTCTCCTCCCTTTTAACAACAGTGACCAAAGACATGAACTGACATCTCCTTCCACATCACTCACTCTTTTCTTTGAAGCAATCCCATGTCCCAACAAAAGGCAGCAAAGATACTCAATAGCACACCGTCCATGCCCCCCATAATCTGGATAGGCAGAGTTGCCACAACAGAAGTTCACATGTGAAAGGGGTGGTTTCTGGAATTTTGTGGAAAATAAGAAGTGGTGCCAAAATAGTGGAGTTATTTATGGATGAATGCAAAAACGAGCAAGACTATATCGAAACCTTCCAAGTTTCCCTAACTATTCATATGTATTCTCTGAGAGACACTGCCTTATTAGTCACAGTCTGTCATCTTTCTTTCTTAATTGTACATATTGAGAAGTTTTGGGTGTTGAATTTTATTCTCTGATTTACATTGCACTAAAACATAGAGTAATTTGTCAAACGTTTTCTTTTTCCAATCCCTGATTCCCTTTCTTCCACACATCCTCATCTAAATGGTAATTCCTCATCTCCAACAACCTTTTCCCTTACCACATTATAAACCCTGCCTTCTGTTAGACTCTCAATAACCCGTATAGCTATCCATGGCATATCCTGCAAATTCCTCCTTAAAACATAGAGTATTTTGTCAAACGTTTTCTTTTTCCGACCCCTGATTCCGTTTCTTCCACACATCCTCATCTAAATAGTAATTCCTCATCTCCAACAACCTTTTCCCTTACCACATTATAAACCCTGAAGGTTTACCTATGCGGGAAGAACCTCGATTTCAAGTCGTTAGCGGCGATGTTCGAGCACCTCGGAAGGTTTAGCTCGTAGGCTGAGTAGATCAAAGCCTTGTGATTTGGAGCTGACATGGTCGAAGCTCGTTTGCCTGTTGAGAGTAGCCTGTTTTAACCGGTTCTTTTCGAAGTAGATTCGAAGTAATGGCCTGCGATTTTGTTAGCGACAGTCGGGCGTCCCCGAGTCGCGTTAATTTGGCTGGTGCAGCCGTTCTGACCGTAGTCATATGTGTTTGGCCAGAGCCATTTTTGATCCCGAGTAATAGTTTAGGCGTCTACATCGAGGGTATGCCCTTTCGGGAGTCTTACAAATGCGACATATAGCCTAAACTTCGGGGTTGAGTTTTATGTCTGTAGTAAAGTCTTACAAAATTTTCATGCCTGTTGAGGTCTTACAGTTTTGTCATGCCTGTTGAGGTCTTACAGTTTTTGTTGCTATGTAAAATAGATCTGGCTTAGACCGAGTCTGCTCGCTCGGGGTCTTACGGCCTCGGGTTTTCCCGCGTATGGCGATTGGCGACAGTCTCCGAGTCATCGAGTTGGCTTAGGCTCGAAGGTCGTTACTCGTGAGCTCGGAATTGCCTCGTTGGGGTCTTATGAGGCCGGAGTTCCGACCCTGAGGTCGTGCGGGTGCCACATTGTTGACGCTAAGTCTCCGAGTATTTCGGGACGTATTTGGTATAGGGAATCCTTGCCGTGAGCATGCCGAAATTTTCTTTTTTGGAGTACGAGATATTGAAAGATATTCTTTAATTGCTTGGCGTAAATACATGTTGTTTCCCCGAACCTCTTCAATAAGACGGACTCAGTCTCATCGTCTTTTGGGTCATTACCTTTTACCGCGCGCGTATAGGCAGCGATGCACTCGTTGTGATCTGAGGTCTCGTTGTACTGAGGAAGTTCCGGCGTTCTGAACTTCTCTGGATCGGGCTCCGGGGCCGCTTCATCAGGGAATGGCCGTTGCACGAACTTCCACGAATCTACACCCTTCAGGACCCGGGGCGCGCCCGGGATTTGGTTGACTCTGAAGTTGTATGTTTTGACCTTCTTGTCGTAGGCTGCTATCATTTTCTTGCCTGACTCAATCCTTTTGGTGAGGTCCTCCAGCATTTCCACGATGGCGAGACCGGCTACCGATCCGTTACTGCTTGATCTCTCGGGCACCTGTTCGGTTGGGGGAGTTGTTTCCGGTGCAGCTATACTGGGAGTTTTTGGATAGCTTTGTAACTGAGCGATGGTCAATTGTTGTGTCTGCAATATTTCGAAAATATCGTGAAGACTAAATTCATGTGCTTCCCGAGCTAGGGTCTTTTGGGCTTCCTGTTGGTCGTCATGTTGTATGCTTTCGTCGGTGTGTGAGGTTTCGTCAACCTGCTGCGCGTCTTGCGAACCCACGTACGCTGGAATCAGTCCAAGTGCGTTATCGGGGTTCTGCGGTGGCGCGCCAACAACTGGAACAGCCACATCGTTTTCGCCGCGATTTTCGAGCTAGTCGTTCTCAACCCTGTTTACCGAGCCAGACATTTCGACCTGAAATCAAGAGATCTTAGACAAGAAAAAGTGTGAAAGATAGCTTGCGTTTGTGTAATGAAACCAGCAAGAAAATAATCACTATTATTTTTAGCCCCAAGGTGGGCGCCAAACTGTTTATCGTGAAAATGGTAACAACAATTAAATTTATAAAATGGGATTCTAAAAATATGTGATCTATTTTTATGCTAGTTGTTAGAGCAGTTAATGCTAAGAATGTGAAGTTTAACGATGAGATACAAGCTAAAACGGGGTAGTAATCAAACCTAGGGGCTTTCTGCCCGAGCTTGGGACTGATTCGATGAACGGCCTCGGGGTTGATATCCAGCTCGAGCTCGAGCTATCGGGGGCAACCGGGAAAGAGATAACAATTAGAATATAATTAAAGAAGGCTCTTTATGGCCAATATCAAGCAATAAATGAAGAACAAGCATGAAAGCAATCAATGCTTAGAGTAGCCTCGAGCGAGTGAGAGCGAGTAAGTTAGAGAGAAGAAAGAGAGAGATATTATTGATCTTGTGGAGAATAGTTGGAGCAACATCAACCCCTTACAAGGGGGTGAGGGTTCCCTTTATATAGGAGGAGGAAACGTTGATAGTACAATATACACTAATTATAAAAGCATGGAGATGGAACGGCTAGACGTGACGCCTCGACACAGGCTTTGGGTAGGCCGGCTCTGTCAGACTTAGCCGCAAGCCTTGGGAATTCCCCTTTTTGTTCCAGCCTCGATCTTCGTCTTCTTTGAGTCGGGCCTCAACGAGCCCCGAGGGAGGGGACTCGGTCGCAACTCCACGTCCTCGGGGTCTCGAGATACTTTTCCAAAGCGGTTTGATAGCGAGAAATTAAGCCCTCTGATTTCGCCACATACAAAAACCACAAATATCACAATATAAGTGAATGTTACCATAGCACTTACCAACTCATGCATTTCACTGGCGTCTAACTTACACCAAAATCACAACTTTTAACATGTTATTAAGAACAATTTCAACTTCATCGAACCTAAAAAGTAAAGGTGCCATGCTAAGCAAGAATCAAGCAGAAAATCAGCTCGCCAAGCCAAAATAAACAGGTTCTAAAAAGAAAAAGATTACCTAACAAAACTGATGTGAACACCGAGGCTGCGATGAACTGCCGAACAATCAATACACAAAAAGATCCCATACGTCACCGAAGCCCACGTAGGATTCTTAGCATTGCAATCAAAACACATCTAACAAAAAAAATATCAAAATTCGAATTATATTCTAACAGATCTAAAATCAGATCTCAATGTTTTGAATCTAAATTAAGAAATGAAATAAAAAAAGGTTTTAAAAAAATAAAAAGACAACCTTGTTATCAGGCTTGGATTTGAGCTTCCGAAAAACAGCGTTTTTGTCGCTGAAATTCTCAGAAGCCATGGCTGTACAAATAGAAGATTCTAGAACTTCCCAATTATGAAATTGTAGAGATTTGATAGAGAGAGTAACAAAGCGGAAATGCTTCCTCAGGGAACGTAATAGATGGTGATGTAGTAAGAGAGAAATATGTACCGCCGCTAATTTGCAAATATATAAATGTTAAAAAAAAAATTGAATTTTCCTTTTTGGTACTCCTATTTTTGTTGTTTTGGTAATGCTGTACTCTACATCTGTTACGACTCGGTGTAAGATTTTAAAGATATCATCATCATACTATATTATAAATGTTAACATTTTAAGTCAAAATTAATTTACAGATTTACCCATTAAAAACTAAGTGACCACTTTGCCCTTTACTTAAATATTATTTAAAAATTATTTTTGTACAAAAATGTAAATACATATTCCAACCTTAAGTCAAAGTTAATTTACAAATTTACTCATTAAAAACTGAGTGACCATTTTGCCCTTTACTTAAACATTATTTAAAAATTATTTTTGTACAAAAATGTAAATACATATTCCAATAAAAATAATTAAAAAATTAATTGAAAGAAAGACAAACTGTAATATCCTTTCAGATTTTAAACGCTTCGATTTTCTCCATATTCTAAATTTACTGTTTTGGCTTTTCCCCTACTTCCTGTTTATTTTATTTTATTATAAGAATAAATGTCTATATTATTACTTCTCACATCCCTATTCCTATTGTAACAGAATTATTATAGGAATAAATGTCTTAATGATTACTACTCTACTCCTTCATAAAAGACTTTTCAGTATTTACTGCTCTAATCTTTCATTACAGTATATTAAAAAAGGGCATATACAAGGTGCTATGACACATTTAGATAGCCAGCAATTGCATTTCTCTTTTCTCTCAGTTTTCTTGACAATTTCCCTCAATTTTCTCTTGCTTCGTGTGATTGATAATGCTTGGCACAAATGCATGCTAACTTATCTCTTTTTTATCTTCTCTCATTTATTACAATTAGGTGGGTTACGTAGGTGAAGAAACTTTTCATTCTCTCTTCTTTAATATTATTTGTTGCACATTTATCTTGAGTTCTAACAATAACTATATTAGAAGGCTAAACATACTTAGATTGTGACATGTGAACGAATGAGTTGGCAACAAAACTTATCGAAAGCAAATTCAAGGGTCAAATATCACATTTTTACATCATTAAAGAAGAGAAGAAGCTATGATATGAAATAGAGGTGAAATAAAAAAATAATTCTACTATTATATATCTCTTCTTTGTTAAGTTTCATGGAAGATGAGAGCAACACAAAATACGGAGAAGGTGACAATGGCGACATTTTGAAGGTGAAGACTGCATTTACCAACTTCTTAATCAGAACATAATGTACTGATTTTTTGTTCGTTTTGAACATGTAGCACTTAAGACGATTTTTTTAATGGAAGCAAATGATGATTCTCTTTGTAAGTATATGTCACATCTTTCGTTTTTCTTAATTTGCTCTTTGAATTTATTGGAGGGAGAAATGCGACTGAATGGTAGTGAAAAGAACATACATTTTGAGATTTTATGGTAGGTTATGAGGAGGAAGGGGAGGGATTTGTGTTTTCTATTTGAGAAGAACTAGGCAAAAAGAATGGTAGGATACCGACTGAAATAAATAATAACAAATTAACAAAAAAAAGAAGGAGTCATGACCGAATAAATAAAGGCTAAGTGACAATTTTGCCCTTCAATCAAACACTACTCCCATGTAAAAAAATTCGTACGAAAATGTAAACTTACATTCTAATAAACACTAACAAATATCAACTGTTTGTACTCATTAAGAATAGGAATAGAGATGATCATTTCATTTATTGATATTAATAAGCTCAGTAGTCATTCTTTTCATCTTCCTAACCTCAAGATGAATTCAAAATATAGATCAGAAGACCACGCAAAGTACTCCTTGAACACTTAAAATTGGATCTTCCATCATCGAGGATGTTAGGTCTTATAAGCTTGAAATGTCCTTTAAGTTTTTTTTTGGGATGAGTTTTAACTATGTTGCAATAGATGCTAAGTATGATCTAAGAAAGCAAAGTAAGAGTAAGAGGCAGTGTGGTTATTCAAATCGAATGGCTGCAAGTCGGGGTCTCGGACTGGCCTAAGCAGGCCTCGAGGTCGAGCTCGACGGGCTTGATCGAGGACGATCGATGAAGGACTAATAGTTCTAAGGGCCTTGATGATAGCTCTTTATGATCAATGATGAATAACGAATGCAGAACAATCAATGGCACACAATAAATGTAAGCAATAAATTCAAAGGAAAGACAATGGAGAATGTTTTAGTTAGAGAGCAGGGAATGTTCTTGTTCTTGTATTGAATATCATGTGTATAAGAAATAACAAGGGTCCCCTTTATATAGGAGGGGGAATCCAAACATAGTACATATGCATTTATTACAAAGATATGCAGCTGGTACAGCTATTTAATGCCACGATACGGACTTGTACTATTTTTGTAGACCTGGTCAGCTTTAATCGCGTGTCTTTTGGGAATTTCCCGCTGGTCTAAGATAGCCACCGATTTGCACTGCCCCGGGGTCGAGCATTGGGAGCCCTCGATGTCAAACCTCGAGTTGTGCTTCGAGGCCTCTGAAGACGGGCTGTAAAATGCCATAATGGTCATAAAATCGGACTCTCCAATGTTATCTGTGTACATAAATATATAATTTTCACTAAATTCCATAACCATTTTCATGGTTTAATCCCATTTTATCAAAACTTATGTTTTTCATCTAAACCCATGATTTCACAAATTTTTTATGTTAAATATACTCATAATCTATGTATTTAACTCACATTGTATAAAAATTACTTACCTCAAAGTGCTAGGTGAAAACCCCTCTCTAAGAGCTCCAAAAGTCGTCCAAGGAATGCAATAAATAAACCTAAAATGTTTGAGTCCCGAATTAAAAGATGGTTCTGCCTAGCAGAACTTTCACATCTGCGGTTACTGGGCCGCATTTGCAGTACCGCTTCTGCGACTCCTAGGCCCATTTCACGGAACTCCGCAGGCCCAACGCTGCCCGCATCTGCAGACGGGATCCTGCTTTTGTGGTCCCGCATTTGCGGCTCCTCATCGCAGAAGTGAGGTCGCTTCTGTGCACGCCCATTTGCTTCTGCGAACCACTAGCCAATGCTCCAAAGCCGCTTCTGCGGCCAAAATGACGCGTCTGCGGGCTCGCACCTGCGGCCATAAGCTCGCAGGTGCGGGCACACCAGGACTGGTGCACCAGCAGCCCTTTTGAGTCCTAACTCAATTCGTGCATCATCCGAATTATATTCGAGGCCCCCGATGCCTCGTTCAAACATACCAATAAGTTTGAAATTATAAAACGGACTCGTTCGCACCCTCGGAATGCAAAAAACAACATTAAAACTAAGAATCGCAATCTAAAACCAATAGAATCAACTTATGAACTTCAAATTCTTCCAACTTACTCCCAATCTGTTGATTCGTATTTAAACTACTCGGAATGACACCAAAGTGTGCAAGTCTTAAATTACCATACGGAATTATTCCTAGGCTCGAAATCCCAAACGGACCTCGATAACACCAAAACCTACTCCAAACTAAATTTAAAGAACTTAAAAACCTTCAAGGTGCCAAGTATCAATACTAAGCATTATACGCTCCAAGGTCAACCAAAACTCGATCCAAGTATATGTCCAAGTCCAAAATCATCATACGAACCTATTGGAACCGTCAAATCTTGATTCCGAGGTCGTTTACTCAAAATGTAGACCAAAGTCAAACTTAGCCTCTAAGGAACCAAGTGTTTCGATTTCAACTCGAATCCTTTCAAATCTCGAACTAACTAATCGGGTCCAAGCCTACACTACTATTGAGTAACGAGGGTGGTCGATGCATTGTTAACCTAACTAGGTCGGGATCAAATTGTAAGGCCCCGTGAAATTTCTGCTCAAAAACTCGAAAGCTCATAGTACCAAATTAGGTTCGGACCCTTTTGATCGATTTATGCATTAAAAAGTTAAGGAATAATGTTTTTTCGGAAAAGTACATTTCTGCGGTCCATTACGCGATCGCATAATAGCTATGCGGACCGCATAATTGCCGCAAAGTCAGACAGTTTGATGATAAATTTAAGGTCAACTATGCGGCCAATTATGCGATCGCATAATCGATATGCGGGCAGCATAGTCATCGCATAATCCCCTTGGAATTGTTGTGAGAAGTAGTTTTGCGGTACATTATGCGACCTCAGAACAGGTATGCGGACCGCATTTCTGTCGCACACCCAAACAGTTTGTTTAGGTTTTAGGGACCATTTTTGCGGTCCATTTTGTGGGCCGCATGTCCATTATGCGATCGCAGATTGTGTCGGGGCTCCTATTTTCTAACTTTTAAAACCCGGCCCCATCCCATAAAAACACCCCATTAGACCCCCTTTATGTTATTTTGCTGCAAATAGAGTGAGAGAGGGAGTTCTAGAGAGAGAGGGTAATCCTTATCAAGTCCCTACTCAATCCTTGCCTAAACCTTTGAAGATCATCAAGTAAATTTGCTAGGCTTTCACCCCAAGAGGTAAGAACTTGAGCCCTAACCTTTAGTTTCGAAATTCACACTAGAATGAGTAATTAGCTTGGGGGTTCATGGGTATAGGAATGGATTTCTTGCATGCATAAAAGATAATAGGGTATGGGGAGGTTGTGAACTAAACAGATAACAATTGGGGTGTAAAATGATAGAAATCTCTCACAAGAAGGGGTCCTATAATCACAATGCACACCTAATGCTTGATAATGTGCTCGAATGAGCTATAAACTTAATCATGCCTCTAATTCTTGGTTCAATTTGCAATTTTCATAAAATAGATTGGAATTCCTAAGGGTCCCGAAATTTTGTAAGAATTTAAGGAAAACTCTATTGAGGTATGTATGGCTAAAACTCTCTCCTATTAGAAATTGAGCTCCGTTGGTATGTGTATGTGCAAATGTGGTAAGACCGAAAACTTGATTGATGTATTGATTGTTATTTTACATGAATTGGTTTTGAAATTGTATATATATACATGAAAGGTGTGCCTCATTGTGTGCAAAGTACTATTCTCGACATTTAAAGATATGCAAAGAATATGAACCATGTGTTGAAATTGCCTAGACTTCACGTCAAGATTTAAAACTGAGATTGTCATGCTAATTATGTGAAATATTACATATGCTTACAACTTGGATTGCTTTTGTATGTGCCTATGGTCATAAATTGCAAGGTTGACATTGAAAGTGGAAATGATGTGATATTTGTGGCCCTAAGCGCCGATGAATTGGTATGATATATGTGAAATAAAGATTCAATGAGAAGATTAATGAGAAAGGAACAATGCCTAGGTAAGGCGGACTAGCCGATCGGGCCATAATCGGACACCATACCGCACACATGGTGGTAATGTGCTGATATTGAATTCCGAAAAAGGAAAATGAGACGGTGATTGAGGTATATGTCTCAAATGAGGCAACCTAGCCGATCGGGTCTTGATCGGACTCTACTCAAGACAGCGGTGGTATTGAGAACAATGATAAACATATGAAATTCCCCAAACTAAAGTTATGGAAATCATGTGAAAGTTGTATGATTCTTTATTTGATGATGTGGTGTTCGGTTAAAGCTTTGATTGTCTCTTGTGATTTCCTTGAATTCTTGTATGATAGTTCTTTCTAATAAGATGATGTATAGTTATACATACTAGTACTATTCCATGGTACTAACGTCCCTTTTGCCGGGGGCGCTACATTTTTAAATGAATGTAGGTGGCTCCATAGCGAATAATGCCGATTGCGCGTAGCGGAGTATCCCCCCTCTCAAAGTCTTGGTGAGCCCCTTTTTCCTTCAAGGGTTATGTTGCACATCTTTTGTTGTAGATTTTCACTTTTGAGGTATAGCTGGGCATTGTCGCCGGCGTTGTCATAATTGTCTTTTGTATCCTTAGAGGCTTCGTAGACGTTTGTGTGGGTTATGTACGGGGGTTGGATGGGTCTATGAACTAAGTTCTAATCTCAAACTCTTGTTTCTCTAAATTGTGACTGTATGTAATCTTGGAACTTAACTACGGTTTGAGGTTGCATATGAAATGATCTATCAATGTTGAATGTACAATATTTCCTATCGTCTAAGTAAATGAAAGCATGGTTCCCTTAATCATATTGAGTTGGGTAGAAAGTGTTAAAAAGGCTTGCTCAGTTGGGATCACTCGATTGAGCGCCGATCGCGCCTCCCGAGGTTGGGGCATGACACGAATCCATAGGGAGTTAATGTTTGGAATTAGGTTTATATCTAAGCTAGATGCGGGATTTGAGTCTAATTACACTTCCACAAGTTTTGGGTTTAATTTCTACTTCTAACATTACTCTAAAGATTTCAATTATTGAAACTAAAGACAATATTTTTTTGTTGTTGTTTTTCAAGTGTTTAAGAGACTAGGGTCGTGACTTCTACCTAGGTGGATATATAACGGGTAGCAAAATCTAGGGCAAGCTTGATTAGTTGGAATCTTAATATAACTATCACACCCGGGTACTCGCTCTATACCTCTCGGTAGTTTGAGTGATTTTGCCCAATTTGGCTTTCTCAAATCCAAATGGTTATTCATACAAATCAAGTGATATTATCTCAAGTCGGGTATTACTATCTCTAGGTTTAACCCTTTAATTGGGGCTATCAATTTCTTGAGTTCACCCCGATTCCTTGTTACCCTAGTTGTCCTAGACTTAGTTCCTCTTTCTCAAGTAGAGACTAAGTCATAAAGGCATGAATCAATGTTTTCAACCATTAATTCTATAGTTCTAGCAAGAACTAGGCTAAATACCACTAACCCATTCACATTCAAGCCCTAAAAGCAAATACCCATTTAATACCCACACTAAGGTTGGGTCACAACCCTAGCTATGAGTTTAGATACTCATGGAAATAACAGAAATTAAAGATGAAATGAAGTTAAAATCCATAATATTAATTTATGGAATGAAAATCTAATGTTAAGAGATGAATCTAAAACAAAATTTCCGAAAACAGAATGCTCAGCCGTCTCACGTGCTCATACAAAATATAATATAACCTAAAAATGACAAAAAATTCTATTTATACTAAGCTGAAAATATCTGACAAAATTTCCCCTGTAGAGGTTGTGTGGCCGCATAATTCTGAGTGCGGATGCACTCTTGCTTTTGCGGTCACATAATTTGGACGCAGTCTACGTTTGTCTATTTTGGATCTAGGTTGAGTTGAACTTTCGCGGACCGCATAATTTCGGCCGCTGCCGCACAAGGGGCTTCCGCGGCCGCACAATTCTGGTGCGGTCCGCACTCCTCTCTTTTGCTCAAGTTGCCAGCTCTCTGAATCTCAGTTATGCGGATCGCATAATTTTGATCGCGACCGCACTATGGCTTTTGCGGCCACACAATATTGGTGAGGTCCGTGCCTCAGGCTTCGTTGTCCAGTCTTTGTTTTGTTCAACTTTTGACTCCTTTGTGAGTTGGTTTTGATTACTTTGGATCATTTTGAACAATTCCTACAGGCAAGCACATTCATTAGTTTCCGGGAATACCTTCAAACTTTGTTGGCCTAAAACACAAGTAAAAGAGAGCAAATAATCGGTTAAAATCCCTACTTATCAACTCCTCCAAACTTAAGCTTTTGCTTATCCTCAGGTAAATAAGGTAATTCCCACCTCCACTAAAACAAAATGATATTTCAGCTGGCCTAAGGTGAATCAATGATGCATCAATTGGGACTAACAATTACCCTTAACACAAATGAATTATCAACAGCACCATGTTTTGACCTTTTGAGTACCATAGTTCTAATGTGACACTAGAGCATCAAAAGTTGACTTAATTTACCAAGGAAGCTCGCTCTATTACGTAGGTCATTGTGGAACCCAAACTCCTCCTCCTCTACTCTCCATGAGCAAATCTCACTTTAGAATGTAACACTCAAAACACGGATTGTGAAGAAGAATGCTCATCTCTCTCAAAAGAATGACACAAGTCTTAAGTACCATAAGCTTGCCCCTTATGTAAATCACCACTAATGTAATCTCACTCAACTCGAAATTATATAGGGCTTTTGCGGAAATGTAATGAAGGCTTTTGGTTCAAGGTAAGACTTATCGGCATATGATGGTTTCATCTTTCCTTAAGCACTCTATTCTCTCATTTCGGCTCATACTTTCTTGACTCTTTGAGTCATTTTCTTCTTCCTTAGGGGAACTAGAGAGACACACTGTCACTCTTTCTTGCTCATGACAATCATTTTCTCCTTTTCTAATCATTTCATGCCTTTCATCATTGCTTTATTTGAATCCCTTCAACTTTCTACCTTATTGACTTTCTTTTTGACATATTCTCTTTTTTTCTTTTTCTTTGCCTTCCCTTTTCTTCATTTCTTTTTGTTCTTTGTACCTTGTATCACTTTCGCATTCCTTGTCTCTCCCCAAACTTATGATTTTGCCAATTGTCTATCAAGAATGCCAAGGAAAGATCGGGTGCCAAGAGAGGGTTATTATAGAATGGATAAAGGCTTGTAACGTGGTTATTGAAAGAAAAAGGGCTTCGGCTCAAAGGGGTTGACTAGGGATATCACATTGGTAGGTTACAGAAGCTTTCAAGTTTCAAATTGGGTCAAGGAGAGTCTGCAATCATTTCTCAAGTCAAGCTACACTTAAAATTTCTCCTAGACAAATATTTAGGGCAAGTTCTAGACTTATTGGCACGGAACTTGGACTTGCAATTCAATACCTCACCTCTCAAGATACTGAATTGTTAAAGAGAACAGAGTTGAGGGACCACAACAACCCTAGCTAAGATTGAACATCACAAATGACTCAAAGAACCCACTTAATGATTGTTTTAGTCAACACAAGAGTCTAAAGGTCATAACTAGAGCTATTCTTTGCCAATCAACTTGTTTCTAACCATAAGGTCGAAGGTAAATGTGTTAGTACCAAGTGAAGTCTGGTTGAGACACTTTTATTCATTACTACTATATATACCAAAACATAAAGAAAACGGACTCAATCCCTTAAGAAGGTTGTCACATCATCCATCGTTGGGAAGAGCCACCCGGTTCACATAACATCCACATTTAGAAAGACCACGGCATTAAGAAAACCAATGGCTTATTGTCAACACAAAACTTAAAAAGAAGCTAACAAATAAAAAAGAAACTATTAAAGTAAATAAGAAGCTATGCTACTAAGGGAAAATAACGAAAGAAGTTATGAAGTAAACTATGGAATTAAACTAAATATATACAAACTTGAGGCAAAGTGAATATATACATAAATGGAAATGAATATATACATCAAATGGTAAAAATATATACCTACCAAAAGTGAAAATAAAGATAAAGAAAAATAGTGTAATGGTTATTACATACCAAATGTCATCATCAAATCAAAATGGACCACCCCCAAATGAAAAATAACATTGTTCTTAATGCTCATAACAAATAAGAATTGGGAAAAGGGGTAGAGAAAACTCTCTACATGGTCTTTGTCTGCATCGGGTCCTCAACATCCGCACCCTCCGAATCCTCTAACCGGATCTCCACATCCTCTGACTTGGGGACTATGGGGTTGCTGAGCATCTGAATCATCTCCTCAGCAGTGTATGATGTTGCAGCCGACTCCTCAGACTGGCCGGCTGTTGCCTCAGGTGCTGTCTGTGCTGCTGGGATAGTAGACTCCATGAGTAGGTCCATTGGCAAATTCCCTGCATGTGCAATCTTCTTGACCTTTTTGCTCAACTTCTCGACCGACTCATTTTGAGTTTTCCACAACTTTTTCACCTGCTTTCCCAAATCCTTGATTATCTTCACATGTGTATCAAGAGTCTCCCGGATCTTCTTTTGGTCATCCAGAATCTTCTTATGGTTGTCCAGAATCATCTTCAATGAATCCTCCACTAATGGAGGTACCTGAAACACGGCTGGGGTTGAAGATTGTGCTGCTAGTGCACTGGATATGGCAGTCAACTTTGTGGTAGCTGCCTGCATCCAGTTGTTGAGACTGGTTAGTGTTTGGGACCGTCAGTGCAGTCTGAGTATAGATTGAAGATGAAGGCACTAACAGTGGCACTAAGATAGATGATCTATAAGATGGAGGAGGTATGGATGCTGCTCTGGTAGAAGTACCATCTGCTGTAGAGGGCTCGCTATCGCGCCTCCTTTTTTTCCCCACGGAGAAAGTTCGGGTTTTGACATTCATGGGGGTAATAACTCGTTTCCTTTTGGGAATTGAGTATTTGAAGAGTCGCCACCTAACGGATTATGGTTCGTTAGGGCACCTAGAGCGATTAACTCTTAGACTAGTTTGCATTACCGGCGATTAGGGTAAGGGCTTGAAATAACCTTAAGGGGAAGGTGTTAGGCACTCCTCTCGGTCCACAATGGTGGGTCCCGGCCGAGCTTATATTCACGAATTATTCCATTAACAAATAAATAGTTGAATCAAATAATTTGCAAGTAAAGCACGTTGGATGTTGTATAACTCAAATAATAAGACAAAGGTTATGAACAAGTTGCATATAAAATAAAGTTTTAAACAGAATGGATTTGGGAAAGGAGGGGTCCTAGTTTAGTTAGCCTACAGGATCATCCCACACAATATTCGGTAAACACTCCTCAATGAAGGGCTACACGTGACTTTAGCGCGTAGTCATCATATCCCATATCTACCCTTCACATCCCGTGGTCTTAGCCTAAAGCGTGCTAGTAAACTTGATGATGCCTACGCGTGCACTACCTGTCCCTTCCTTGTGGCCCTAGAGGTATTTTAGGACCTCTAAATCTGGACAGTTCTAGACGACCCCTAAGGTGCTTAAAAGGAGAAAATTCTAAGGCGATAGGAAAGAACAAATAGGACCTTAGCCCATAAGGCAGAAAAGAAGCAATTAGAGGCTCAAGTTTACCTCCACAGATAATGCATGTAAACAGCATGACTCAAACATAAATAAGGGCAATATTGTTAAACAGTATCCTAAGACATGATGTCTAGGCGAATATAAGAACACATGAGATATGCAGTTTTTATTTTTATAAACTCAGAAGTTATGGCCCTATCCGTTTGCCTACTGATTTTAAAATCTGAACAACATTAAGTAGTAGAAATAGTTTCAGAGTTGAAGAATTTAAACTTACCCTATAGGTTTGCCTAAACGCTGGATAGTGGCATCCTATGAGCATGATACTACGTTTGACATAGTAAAACAGTGGGCATATTGTAAAACTAACTCTTGAGTCCCTATAGTCATGCTTTCTAATAGTGAATTAAAGCAGTATTTTGAGAGAACTCATTTCAGGAAAACAAACCATTAATTAGACCAACTTCGAAGCAAACTACTCAAGAACTGGATTGACTTATTTAAACTAAACTGTTTTTAGATCTAGGTAGAGTTTCTGATGTTGTTTCCTATAGGCATGACATCTAATTGTTTAAGAGCTGATGTTAGAAACTTGTAGGCATGATAACAAATGAAAACACATCATTATAACAGAAGTTGAATTGGATCATATCCTATAGGCATGGTATCTACTTGTGAAGTTGATTTTAAGACCTATAAATATGATTTCTATTATTGGAACCACTTGAAACCTGTAGGCATGATTTCTAACATGGTAAGGCAAACATAGCAAATATAACATCCTATAGGCATGGTTTCTACCCATATTACCCCACAAATATGTAACTACCCACCCTTTTTCACTAGTTACCCCAATATTCATTTATAAATTATTACAAACCAAATGAATGAATTACATAAATAGATAAAAAGAAAAGAAGAAGCTACACCATAGGGAGCCTGAAGCAGGCCCGAATGATTTCCCAAGACCTCCGATAGCCTCAAATGCCAATTTCATAGACAATATCATTCTTTAGGTGCGTCAGAGTTCCCTAAGGATATCAAGGATTCCAGGCAGTGCTCACACCTAGACTTTGTAACCAAATTGAGTAAGTGTAGTGTGGAAGGGCTAGCCTTAGTGTGCTAGAGTTCAGAGGGTTCTCAAGAGGATCCTAAGGTAGTACACACACTGGAGGAGGTAGAACCTAGTGACTTAGTAGTAGAGTGAGAGTGATTGACATAGTTTGAAAGGTTTTAGTGGGAAAACAGTGTTAAAGAGAGATTTGCTTGAAATAGTTTTGTAAGAAAACACATAGGGAGTTACTAAATAAGACAATTTAAAAAAAAGGTAAGGTGACTAACAATCAGTCAAACCAAATACAGAACCAGAAAGAGGTTCATCAGCACTTCAATACATGGAGTCAAACAGGTGCACACATCCATTTAACAGTAATGGGGATTTGGGGTAAGCATAGGACATATAGTAAGTACAGATGCACATAGGTATAGAATTAGAGGAGCCTTAAAAGGGGTTAAGGCTTTTAAAGTATAGCATGAACTGTAGAGTTAATACAGAATCAATAGGCTTAGGATAGCTAATTACTTCATACAGGAAGGTGCATGCCAGGGATCAGAGAAACATAGTCACATTGGGTCATACTAGAAGGGGATCCTAAGGGTTATATAGCATACAGCAAAGAAGACAGTGAAGTATACATGTTAATTGCAGGTTGAACAACAAAACCATATATAGAAGCATATTAGAGACATGACAAATTGAAGTAATAGGAGAAGCATATTGTTTTGGGACTTGAATTAAAATTGGAACATACCAGTAAGGGGATAGTAAGCACAAAGTGAAAGAGAAACCAGTAGTTAGCCTTGGCTTGCAGCCGCTGACTTTAGACAGTAGTAATTAACACAAAAGAGCAGAAAGCTTTTAGTGTGAAAGAGGGAGTTTTTGAACCAATGTGTTCGTGTTTGTGTCAATGAGAAAGTAGGTATATATAATAGTTCGAAACTAGGTAATATAAGGCAAGAATCACAATAGTATAGCAATTATGGAACTCAGAATCAATTAGAGCAAAATCAGTACAAGCATTCCCATAAGTTAAGGGAATCAGTTCAAACGGTAAGAACGAGTAAAAAATAAGGAAAGAAATCAATGTATGACCAATAAGGAAAGATTTCAAATTCATTAAGTATAGGGTAAACAAGTAGGGCTAAGTTCAAAAACTCTAATTAAGGAGATAATCAGTAGGAATAAAATACTAATGCAGACAAGATAATCAAATCAATCAATTTGAATAGAAAGAGTAGGAATCGAAGGTTTAAAGGAAGGTCTTCCAATCAAACCATGAAATAGGGAATCCAGAATCAATCAAAGAGAAAGTCATGATTCAGTGTTCAACATATAAATAGAGTAAGATAAGAATAACCAGACATAGCAAACACGAAGGTTAAACAACACTGATAGAAAGAAGCAAGTCTTGAGCAGTCAAGATGGACACAAGCACATAGAAGTGATATAAGTTAGGCTAAAAACTTAGTCGGAACATATTCGAGGCAAGATAGTCATAGAAACTCAAACAAGAAATGATCAGTCATGCTAATACACAGAACCAAAAGAAGAAACCTAGAAAATTAGGGCTTTCAACATATACGAGTTGAAGAGGTAGTAAAATCATAGAATCAGTCAAAAATATACAAGAAATAGAAGTTTAAACACAAAGAATCAGTTAAACAAAATTTTAAAAGAAGTTCCAAAACCCTAATTTTTAGAAGAAGGTGAAAAATACTTGAAATCAACGATTCTTGCAAAAGAGTTCCAAGGACAGTGTAAAACATTAAAGAAACAAACTCAAATCATCTTATATCTGTACAGATCTAAGAGATATAGGAAGAAATTAAGGTTTTAGAAGAAACCCATAGAGAGATGAAAGAACTTGTCTAGAATCCCAAGGATCGTAACAGATAAAACATGATTTGGATCGAAATCACACTGGAGTAGCCAAGAACAGACAAGTGACGAACCCTAGATGCAAGTCGGCATGACCTTGGGCCTTGAAGACCTTAGAGAAGGCAGGCATGGCATGAGAGAAGCCATTGGAGGCTTAGGAGATGATGAGAGGTCACTGGAGATGACCAGAGAAGAGAGGTCAGCGGTTGAAGGGCTAGGGTTTGGTTGCGAGTTACTGAGAGAAGAGAGGATCTTAGGGCGGGATCTGGAAAAATGGTTAGGGTTGGGGGGGTCATTTGGAATAAAAAAGGCAAGAACGAACGAGGGTCATTAGTCTTTTAGATCAACGACTAGGATTTGATAGGTTTTGGGTTGGGTAGGGGTAATTAGGGCCTGGGTCGGGTTATTTAATCCAAAATTGGGTTGGGTGTTGGGTTCAATTAAGGATAAAATTGAAATACAATCTGGCTATATTTTAAATAGCCAATTTAATCCCATATAATTTATAATAAATAATTTTTTAAAAATAATTTTGTGTACTAAAATGATTTAAAATAGATATTTAAAATTTTAAAAATATAGAAGATCAATTTTGTGCATATAAATGTAATTATATATTAATATGGCTAATATTACAATTATATGCAAATTAGCTTTAAAAATGCAAAATACAATTATAAAAATGCACTAAAAATATTTTAACAATATTTTGGCATAAATATAGAATTTAGATGACTAAATTACCACAATAATAATTTGAGGGGTAATTATTGAGGATTTTATGAGTAAAAGGGGAGGAAATAAATTAATTTAAAATCTTTAAAAATTATAAAACCTTGTGCATGCTTATATATGCATATGTATGCTATTTTGAAAGTATTTGTGCATATTAAAAATATATAGAAAAGAATTGGGTATCAACAGCTGCCCCTCTTTACCCGAGAAGGATGAAAGAGTTTTCGGGTAAAGAAATTATGGCCAATTTTGACTGGTTGGGATGCCTTGGAAGATAGGGACTGGACCCCAGTCTTCGAGCTGTCTACATATCCCTGGTTTTATAGGAATCAGGCCACGTGTAGTTCTGGGTTCATCTGCGGAATATGTCGATGAAATTATTGCAAAAACGAGCACGCGATGCCGAAACGGCTATGGTGAGCGGTTAAAGCTTGGGACAGTTGGAGGGAACTGGAGCGAGATAGCTCCTATTATGATAGCGGTTGCTCACTAGTTACCTGCAGATAAAAGATGCTACAAGCATGCATTTGCGAAAAATTAAACATGATGCAAATTCCCCTTGGACCATGAAGGTTGTCTTCTGATGGTTGAAGATGACGTCCTCAAACCATGACGTCCTGGGCCATAAATTATTTAGGAAGGGATTCGCAGGCCATGAAATGATGTTCTCGGGCTATGAAGATGGTGCCTCTGAACCATGACGCCTTTGAATAATGATATTCAAGTTTGAGAGATCCTCAGGCCATGGCATGGTCTCTTCCGGCTATGAGGATGATGCCTTTAGACTATGACGCCTTTGGATAGGTTGGCGATATTTCAGCCCATGATATGCAATAGTCATGATGTTATCAAGACAATGCTTAGTCTTATGAAATGGAGGGCAGAGCTTAGCCCGATTAAAAAGCGAATAAAGAGTACTTAGAGATAGAGCAATATTCGTGCAAAGAGGGACATTGCTTAATCCCATGCAGACGGGGAGGAAAGGATTAGCCTAATGGAGTTAAGGATTAGACTCATGCAAATAGGGAGGCATCGATTATCCTCATGGAAGTATGGAGGTAGGGATTAGCCTCATGGAGTCAAGGATTAGACTCATGCAAGTATGGAGGCAAGGATTAGCCTCGTGGAGTCAAGAATTAGACTCATGCAAATAGGGAGGCAGGGATTAGCCTCATGCAAGTATGGATGCAAGGATTAGCCTTATGCAAATAGAGAGGCAAGGATTAGCCTCATGCAAGTGTGGAGTCAGGGATTAGACTCATGCAAACATGGAGTCAGGGATTAGACTCATGCAAATAGGGAGGCAAGTATTAGCCTCATGAAAGTATGGAGTCAGGGATTAGACTCATGCAAACATGGAGTCAGGGATTAGACTCATGCAAATAGGGAGGCAGGGATTAGCCTCATGCAAATGGGGAGGCAAGGATTAGCCTCATGCAAGTATGGAGGCAAGGATTAGCCTCATGCAAATGGGGAGGCAGGGATTAGCCTCATGCAAGTATGGAGGCAAGGATTAGCCTCATGCAAATAGGGAGACATGGATCAGCCTCATGCAGGTGTGGAGTCAGGGATTAGACTCATGGAGTCAAGGATTAGAATCATGCAAATAGGGAGGCAGGGATTAGCCTCATGCAAGTATGGAGGCAAGGATTAGCCTCATGCAAATAGGGAGGCAATGATTAGCCTCATGTAGGTGTGGAGTCAGGGATTAGACTCATGCAAGTATGGAGGCAAGGATAAGCCTCATGCAGAGAGCAAGTAGCAAATAAGAGTAGTATATGTCTTAGCTGGAGATATATTCGATGTTTGATGGCCTGATTGATAGTGAATTATCTTTGTGTACACATGTTTTGCGAATGCTATCGTTACGTCAAATGTGCCTGCGTTCAAAGAAAAATTCAAAGTTTTGTGGGGGGAAGGTTAGTTTGTGCTCCTGTCGGCTGGCTTTGCTTTGCTCCATTCTGAAAGCCTTTTGAGTTTCCCTGGGTGACACCTAACTGTTATGGAAATAGAGTTTTCGAAATTATGTAGTTATTGATAAAAATAGAGTTGTTTTGGAAACGTATTGATATATCAAGTAATTTTAATGAACTAGTGACTGTAATATATCTTAAAGGCATTGCAGCTCTCTCATATTGGAATTTTCAGGGTCCTCCTCAAAATTTTGCCCCAGTTTGGAAGATGATCTTTTGACCGTTTGCGGATAGTGGATCTTGCCAAATCTTCTCCTGAATTTCGAGAATCCTTCTCAAAATTCTACCCTAGTTTCTTAACTGGTTACTGACCATCTGACACATGTTGGCATTGGCTGGACTTGCTCTGGAATTTTGAGGACCCTCCCCTCCTCAAAATTCTTCCCTAGTTTCTGATCTTGGGGGAAATGAAAATTATGATATGACCAAACCCATAAGGTTGCCTACGTATCCCCTCTTAAACGGGAATCAAGTCAAGCATAATTCAATTACATTAGATGAGGAAATGTACATAATCTAAGCATAGTAT
Organism: Nicotiana tabacum; assembly: GCF_000715075.1. Lineage (NCBI taxonomy): Eukaryota > Viridiplantae > Streptophyta > Magnoliopsida > Solanales > Solanaceae > Nicotiana > Nicotiana tabacum. The sequence continues at coordinate 93,370,130 of NC_134080.1, read as the reverse complement.
CTCTTGACTGTGTCTGAATTTATTGGTTTTGGCCAGATTTCTCCATCCATTTCTATAAGTATGAGTGCTCTTCCTGTTAGCACCCTGTGGACCATCTATGGACCCTGCCAGTTGGGAGAGAATTTCCCTTTGGCTTCATCTTGATGCGGGAAGATTTTCTTCAATACCAGCTGCCATGGTGCGAACTGTCTTGGTTTGACCCTTTTGTTGAAAGCTCTAGATATTCTGTTCTGACAAAGTTGGCCGTGACATACTGTGTTCGTCCTTTTTCCATCGATAAGGGCCAATTGCTCACAGCGGCCCCTTATCCACTCTGCATCGCTGAGTTCAGCTTCCTGTATGATTCTTAAAGAAGGAATCTCTACCTCGGTTGGGATGACAACCTCAGTACCATAAACCAGCATGTAGGGAGTTGCCCCGGTTGATGTGCGAACTGTAGTACGGTATCCTAATAAAGCAATTAGTTGGCAGCTTGTGAGCCACTATGGATATGCTCAAACAGGTTATGTCGTCATATGACCATGCGAAAATATCCTCATACTCTTTTATGAAGCGAATGTACTCTTCCTTCTCTATTGGTGACAAATGAATGCTGATGCGGTCTCCTTGACGGTCTCGGTGTCTCCCAAATTTACTGCTTTGGTCTCGTCCAGATTGGACTTAGGCTTATTCTCAAAATTTTCAACCTCCCCGATCATTTCCTCGGGTAGCTCATCTTCTTCCTCTAAATCACTATTCTCATGTTGCATTGCCTCATTACATGTCACAGTTACTGGTTCATTAGGAAAAGTAATAATAATGCTGTAGAAAGGGAAAATGTAAAGATAGTAGTGAATAATAAAGAGCAAATGCATTTGATTAAAACTTGAAAAATTGTCCAAACAAATTACGGCTTGATGAATTGAGCATTAATTTTGAAACAAGTAAAACTTAAAACAAAATTACGGGAAATTTTAAATGCCTAGAATGGCTTATAGAAGTAAATTTTGCCAAGCTACCCAGGGACTCGGCGGGCTCGGGATGGTGTGGCGGTCCAGTTTCTAAGAACAGCTCCCTTCTCTACAGTCTGAATAGTGAGGCCTTCTTCTTCCTCCTCTTCAATTATGGCACCGCAGTCTATGTCCTCATCTTCCAAGAACAAATTCTTCAACCCAACTAGTGCTTCTTCTTCTGCAGTCTCCCATATGGTATTAGCCTGGTGAAAAGCATGTTCCAAATGTGGCACTGGCTGCTCAAGAGGGTAATACGGTCCATGCCATGGAGGCGACCAATCATTGTACTCTTGCCATGTATACTAGTATCCGAGCCCAAAGGTGGTACCATGATTTTTCAGCTGTATTGGTTTGGTGATACCTTGGAGGTTCTTTCCCAACCTTTGCCGGGTTCATATCCAGACCATGCTAGTATGCTTTCTATTTTGTTACTCCACCACTTATCCTTTTTGACGGCGTTGACTCGTTCAATGTGATGACATGTTTCCCCTCCTAGCCTTCTTCTATGTCCAATGGCCGGGATAGTTTGACTAGTGTAGATGGGGTTACTTCCATCTCCGTGAATGATTACCTCCTGGCGGTTCCATTCAAACTTCACGGCTTGATGCAATGTGGAAGGCACGACTCCAGTGGCATGGATTTATGGCCGGCCTAACAGAAGATTATATGAGGCTAGTATGTCAAACACCTGAAATTCAACGTCGAACCAAGTTGGCCCCATCTGCAAGCAAAGGTTGATTTCCCCAATCGTGGCCCTCTGGGACCTATCGAAAGCCTTCACATTTATGCTTCCTACCCGTATCTCATGGAAACCTTTGTCCAACCTTTTTAGAGTGTCCAATGGACAAATATTTAGGCTCAAACCTCCATCACCAAGATCCTGGCAATGAACTTGTCTTCAAATTGCACTGTAATATGCAATGCTCGATTGTGATTCAACCCCTCATGTGGTAGCTCATCCTCATGGAAGATGATCTTATGACTTTCTAGTACTTGCCCAACCATGTTGGCCATTTCTCCACCAGTGATGTTATTGGGTACATAAGCCTCGCTTAACACTTTCATTAAAGAGTTCTTGTGTGCCTCTAATTTCTGCAATAGTGACAGGATATATATTAGAGCAAGGACTTTGTTCAGATGGTCAACAACAGAGTACTTCTTTGCCTGCACTTTCCTCCACAAGTCATCTGGCCTGGTCTCAATGATAGGCTGCCTAGTAGTGGCCTCCTTACTTGAACCTCCCAGGTGTTCATGTGTATAGACTCTTTCGGTTCTAGTCATTCCATGTGCAACATCAGATTCCTCTACCTTGGCCTTCCCTTTCCACCGAGCCTCGGCGAAATAATCCAGGGTATTGTTTTTGAGTAGAATGGGGATGTGGTTGATACTGTCATAGTGAAAGGTGTGACAACTTCTACTTCAAATGGAGCGGGGGTGGCTACAGGCGGAGCCACTTCCACCTCAAATGGAACTGATGCAGTTACCTCAACCTTGATTGGTGCCCGAGTCTGAACCACAATAGGAGTAAGTGTGACTGCAACCTTAAAGTCATCGCCTTCTCGAATAAGCCTCATCGACCCCTCAGGGTTCCATTCTTCATTTGTCTCTATCACATGTACACCATCACCTCTGTGATCAGGGAGGGGATTATTGCGGACTTTATGTGCGACTTCTTTTGCTTGTATGACCTTGTTGTCAATTAGCTTCTGGATCTTATCCTTCAATGTTCGACACTCAATAGTAGTGTGCCCTTTCATACCGAAATGGTATGCACAAGTTTTGTTCGGATTGACCCATTAGGATGGATTTTCTAATGCCACAGCGGGAATAGGATGTAAAGCCCCAAAAAATTTTGCTAAGTAATTTAAGATTTCATGGTGCCAAGGTAGGCTAATTATTTTATTTTGTGTGCAAATGAGGACTCATGATATAATGGATATCAATTGGATATGTTAATAAGCCTATAAGTCATATTATAAGTGATTTGGGGTCTAAGGAGAGGCCTAAGTCTAAGCCAAGTTGGAAAATTTCATAATAGACTAAAGTTGTAAATGAGTACGCACAAGACCTCACTTTGGACAAGCATATCTACATTTATATAAGGTTTGAGTCTAGTTTCCAACTCATCAAATTAAAGCTCTTTTATTTTAGTTTCCAAGGCATCAAACCGTTAGTCATTTGGAGGTGTATACAGAAAGTTATTACCATTTTACCGGACTTGTGTCAGATTTGTATCCGCGGCGTGACCGCGGGAAAATTGAGAGTTTCTGCCTCCCGAGAGTGGTACGAGCGTGGCCACCGCATCCTGCACGCGGTTTGACTGCGATCGCGCGCCTAGCATCCCTATA